>NC_141877.1:34615757-34767272 GCF_056163025.1 Triticum urartu
ATTGGCGATGACTAGGTCATCTATATATGAGTATATTGACTGAGGAGTCAGATGAGAACATTTGATCGTAGGTCATACTCATCGTTTAAGCACAAGTGGGGTTGCCACTTTTACATAAAGCATTGTTATGTTCACACCATTAGAGTTGCTTTAGCTCAATTGATTAGAGTAAAGCTCCCCCTAGATGTGATATCCCCCCTAAGAGGGATGAACTAACCTTGGGTTTTGTCAATGATGACTTCATGTAGGTGTTGAAGATGTAGATGCTCAATGTTGATGTAGATCATTTGGAGCAATCCATTGGAGTGAGTTGCACTTTCAATACCTACACGGGTTAGTCCCACAAGGAACAAACAAGGATATCCATAGACATAGAGTGATGTTCACATAAGATGATGTCCATGAAAGCATTAGGTTACCTTGTCCCTTGTCTTACCAACAAGAGGGTTTGTGACTCCTTGAACTAGTGCAAGATATGGAAGTTGTTTGCACATGTCCTTGCCAAAAGATATGAGTGAAGTATGTTGGCGGAGTCACCCTCAAGAACTCTCTAGTTCTTTTTCTTTGGGATCCACACCATCTTGATGGGAATCCTTGGAGTTGTAGTCGTACTTGATGAAGTGGAACTTGATGTAGTCTTGGGAACCCACTTTACCAAGGCCTTGGGAGCTTCTTCAAATGCATCAATCTCCTCTTGAATCTTGTCCTTGCCTTTTTGCTTGTGGTCTTGTGGTGGAAGATCATCTTGAGCTTGTGTTCCTTGGAAAGAAGTAGGATCATACTTCTCTTGTCGAGGAACAAACTTCATCTTGGGGTATTGATCGTCTTCCCACTCAACTCCATTGGCATTGAACCTTCATTCAAAACCAATTCCTTGATTCTTCCGGTGTCTTCCTTGCTTGCGTACAATTTCCTCAAATTGCTTACCTCCGACAAGGCTCTTGTAAACACCTTTCTCTATAATTCCCTTAAATAAGCTATTTTCTTTCTCAAGTGTAACTTAGCTAAGAGAATCATTAGTGGAATCAAGAGAACTACTAGAAGCAACAACATTGGATTTAGCATGATTATTGTTACTACTATAAGAAGAGTCTTTCTTGCTCTTGTTGCTAGATTTAACTGGTGGCATGTAAGTAGACAAGAGTAAATGCTTGGCAATGTAAGAAGAACTTTTCTTGCGAAGATCATCATTGATCGCTTTTAAGAACCCATGCTCTTGCTCAAGCTTGAGCTTTTCAAAGCGTAACTTTTCATGAGTCTTTAAAAGCTCTCAATGATTTTCCAAGGTAGTTTCATGAGCTAACTTAAGAGTGTTTATTTATTTAGTTAGAAGCTCAATCTCCTTATTATCATCGTCATTCGTTTTATCTTGATTAGCATGATTAATAGCAAGTTCATCATAGTTTTTATCACTAGAATTGTCAACAAGTAAATCATCATCACCTAGCAAATTATCTTCATCACTATTGAAATCAACATACTCGGGGTGTGATACCTTTGGGCCTTTAGCCATGAAGCATCTTCCAATTCCTTCATTTGGTGACTCAAATATGTCATAGGGGTTGGTTAACACAAGTGCTAGACCAGCAACACCTTCAGCTTGAGTATATTCGGAGTCGGAGTGATAACTTCTCTCGGAATGATTGTCAGAGTTAGAGCCAGATACCCATTAACCAACATGAGCTTGATGTACTCGTTTTGTGTAGCTCCTTGATGATTTGTCCTTCCTTTCCGAATCCTTGCTTCTCCGTGATGTTCTTCGTTCATAACGGTCATCTCTACTCCTTCTCTCTCTTGGTGGTGATTCTTATCTTCTACTTCTTCTTTTGGGAGAATCTTCTCTTCTTTTGTAGGGAGCCGTACACTCATTGGAGTAGTGTCCGAGTCTTCCACAATTGTAGCAATTTCGTTCACGAATTGAAGATCTTTTGTCATTGTAGGACCTTGACTTGGAACTTCTCTCCTTGCTTCTACTCTTGTAGAACTTGTTGAAGTTCTTCACCATTAGGCTCAATTCTTCATTGAAGGCTTGTTTCTCACTTGATGATGTGGGAGCATCACATGAGGCTTTGTAAGCACCACTTGACTTGTTGTGAAGCTCTTCCTTATCCTTGAGTGACATCTCATGAGCAACAATTCTTCCAGTGACTTCCATTGGCTTGAGATCTTTGTAATTGGGCATCATTTGGATCAATGTGCACACGGTGTTATATTTTCCATCTAAGGCTCTTAGGATCTTCTTGATGATGAATCTATCGATCATATCTTCACTTCCTAAGCCAGCAATCTCATTTGTGATGAGAGCAAGCCTAGAGTACATTTCAGTGACACCTTCACCATCCTTCATTTTGAACTTGTCAAGTTGACTTTCAAGCACATACAATTTGGATTCCTTGACGGAGTCGGTACCTTCATGCATATCAATCAAAGTATCCCAAATTTCCTTTGCATTCTCAAGACGACTGATTTTGTTGAATTCTTTGGGGCACAATCCGTTGAAGATAATATCACAAGCTTGAGCATTGTATTGCAGCATCTTCAACTCTTTCGCACTAGCTTCACAGTTCGGTTCTCTCCCATCAAAGAATTCACCTTGCAAGCCAATACACACAATAGCCCAAACGGCGGGGTTATGTCCAAGAATATGCATTTTTATCTTATGGTTCCAACTAGAAAAATTAGTACCATCAAAGTAAGGACCTCTACGGTGGTAATTTCCCTTGCTAGACGCTATACTCTCCTAGGTTGTGAAACCAAGGCTATGATCACCAAAAGCTATGGAAATCAAGGCAAATGGAGACCAAAGCTCTAATACCACTTGTAGGATCGAAAGTATGTCTAGAGGGGGTGATTAGACTACTTGACCAAATAAAAATCTAGCCTTTTCCCAATTTTAAGTCTTGGCAGATTTTAGCAACTTAGCACTAGTCAAGCAATCAACCTACACATGCAAGTCTAAGAGTATAGCAGCGGAATGTAAAACATTGCACATGAAGGTAAAGGGAGGAGTTTGGAGGGAGGAAATGCAATGTGGACATGGAGATTTTTGGCGTGGTTCCGATAGGTGGTGCTATCGTACATCCACGTTGATGGAGACTTCAACCCACGAAGGGTAACGGTTGCGCGAGTCCACGGAGGGCTCCACCCACGAAGGGTCCACGAAGAAGCAACCTTGTCTATCCCACCATGGCCATCGCCCATGAAGGACTTGCCTCACTAGGGTAGATCTTCAAAAAGTAGGAGATCTCCTTGCCCGTACAAACTTCTTGGTTCAACTCCACAATCTTGACGGAGGCTCCCAAGTGACACCTAACCAATCTAGGAGACACCACTCTCCAAAAGGTAATAGAGGGTGTGTTGATGATGAACTCCTTGCTCTTGTGCTTCAAATGATAGTCTCCCCAACACTCAACTCTCTCTCTCACTGATTTGGATTTGGTGGAAAGATGATTTGAGTGGAAAGCAACGTGGATAAGGCTAGAGATCAAGATTCATATGGTTGGAATGAGTAGGTGGTTCTCTCTCAGAAAATGTATGATGGAAGTGTAGGCATGTTCTGATGGCTCTCCTCACGAATGAAGAGTGGGTGGAGGGGTATATATAGCCTCCACACAAAATCTAACCGTTACACACAAATCACCAAACTCGATGGGACTGAATAATGAAACTCGGTTGGACCGATTTAGTTCAAAATGTGAACGTTAGGATTTTCGGTGGGATCGACATGTCAACTCGGTGAGACTGATTTCATTAGGGTTAGGGCATAACATAATCTCGGTGAGACCGATTACACAAACTCGGTGGGACCGATTTTGGTAATAAGCTAACTAGAGAGTTGGTCAGGCAAACTTGGTGGGACCGGTTCGCTCATCTTGGTGAGACCGAAACGTTACGAAGGGGAAACAGGGAGTTTGCATTGCGAACTCGGTGGGACCGATTGCTCATTTCGGTTGGACTGAAATGTTACGAAGGGAAATAGAGAGTTTACAATCCCATCTCGATGAGACCGAGATCCCTATCGGTCAGACCAAAAAAACTAGGGTTTTGTGGCAGTGGCTATGTCAACTGAACTCGGTGGCGCCGGATAGAAAGTTTCAGTGAGGTCGAGTTTGACTTTTGTTTTGGGACATATGTGGATATGTGAAAGTGGTTGAGGGTTTTGGAGCATATCACTAAGCATTTTGAGCAAGTAACCCATTAAGCAACACCTCATCCCCTTTTAATAGTATTGGCTTTTCCTATGGACTCAATGTGATCTTGGATCACTAAAAGGTAAAATTTAGAGTCTTGAGCTTTAGAGCTTGATCCAATATTTTGTCCTTAGCATTTTTGAGGGGTCCACATTTCTAATCCATGCCATTCCAATCATTGAGCTTTCCTGAAATATTTATCTTGAAATAGTATTATCTCAATGAGCTATATGTTGTTAGGAATTACCAAAACCACCCAGGGATAGTTGCACCTTCAGAGATCCGAAGGACCAAAATACGAATCAGAGGGATCAAGATCGAGCCAGAGAAGCAAGATACCATCAGAGGAGAGGCCTCCTTTGCCGGGCAGGCGAGCCCGGCAAAGGGCGAGGCCACACTCAGAAGCAGACAACCAAGGCGTCCCGGCAGGGCCTGCCGGGACTCACGGAGGAACCCACCTCAGCAACCACTCCACCACGACCCACGTCGTCAATCAGTGTGGTGTCAAGCCGCAAAGTGACTGAGTGGCAGCCATTCACCACATGGCAGCCTCTCCCTACAGGAAAACCCACAGACGACACCCGTCCTGCGACGTGTCAAACGAGCAGGCGTGGAGCTGGCAAGATGGCCCGGTAAGCCTTGTCGGGCAACCAACTATGTTACGTTGAGCGGTGCATTCAATGCGCCCTGTCAGCCCGCAGAGTTAGGTATGATAGCACTGTTTTCTATCTTATCAGTGCATAATGACTACTTTGCCATTGTGGTAACCCCTTTATCTACAAAAGGAGGCCCATGGCAACCATAGAAAGTGTTAGAAGATTAGATAACTCACACCCCCATACGCGCGTAGCCACTGCCGCCCTGAGGCAACCCCTGTCGGGCAAGTGTACTATGCTCCACCACCACCCTTCCACCATCAATCCACCAAAGCAGGAGTAGGGTTTTACGCCTCGTGGCGGCCCAAACCTGGGTAAAATTGCTCGCGTAATCTCTGTCGTGCTACCCCATGCTTGTCTGCTCTTTGTGCAACGCGATGCCCCCTGCAGAACCAGCAAGGGGCCTTCTGGTCCCATAGGTGGTCGTGGTTTCCCGCGACACGAAGTCCAAATGCAATAAAATTTTACGGAGAATTATTTTGGAATTTTTATGAATTTTGGGAGGTGGAATCAACGCAAACGGAGGCCCACGGTGACCAAGATACACCAGGCCACGCCCAAGGGGCCAGGCGCGTGGTGGTTGGTTGTGCTCACCTCGTATGTTGGGTGGAGCCCTACTTTGAGCGTAAGGAAGCTTATATCCGAAAAAAATCATGTTAAAATCTCAGCGCAATCGGAGTTACGGATCTCCGGGAATATAAGAAACGGTTTTCGGCCAGAAAACAGGAAAGCTAAACAGAAGAGAACAGAGAGGGAGATCCAATCTTTAAGGGGCTCCCGCACCTCCGCCGCCATGGAAGCCATGGACCAGAGGGGGAACTCTCCCCCATCTTGGGGGGAGGCCAAGGAAGAAGAAGAAGGAGGGGGCCGGAGTGCCGCCAGGGCAAGGATCGTGACAGCCATCTACATCAACAATCTTGCTACCGTCAACACCAACTCTCTTCCCCTCTATGCAGTGGTGGAACACCTCTTCTCCCTGTTGTAATCTCAACTTAAACATGATGCTCAGCACTATATATTATTTCCCAATGATATGTGGTTATCCTATGATGTTTGAGTAGATCCATTTTATCCTATGGGTTGATAGATGGTCATGATTGGTTGAGTTGTATATTTTATTTTGATGTTGTCCTACGGTGCCCTCCGTGTTGCGCAAACGGAGGGATCCCAGTTGTAGGGTGTTGCAATATGTTCATGGTTCGCTTATGGTGGGTGGCGTGAGTGACAAAAGCACATACGTGAGTTTGGGGGGGTCATTGCGTATGGGATAAAGAGGACTTGATACTTAATGCTATGGTTGGGTTTCACGACCTTAATGATCTTTAATATTTGCGGATGCTTGCTAGAGTTCCAATCATAAGTGCATATGATCCAAGTAGAGAAAGTATGTTAGCTCATGCCTCTCCCTCATATAAAATTGCAACAATGATCACCGGTTTAGTTATCGATCACCTAGGGACAAATGACTTTCTTGTTGACAAAAACTATCTACTTTTATTCTCTTGCATTTTATTCATAGTTTTTGTCAGGACCCCGATTCCAAGTCACATCGATCTAGCCGGTAACACCTCATATCTCTTTGCGGCCTCACGCACGGTATTCCCACGGGTGTCGCCTTACCATGGCCCGGGACCGTTTGCGCCTTTTGGCTCACATATATGATAGTGTCGCTAGCATCCATATGACAGAGAACCCGGGCCGACATGGCTAGTCGTGAACCCAAAGCGGCACAGACCTATGGAGACAGGCATACACAAACCACATCGAGCATGTCGGTCATCAGCGAGTGATTCCGGGCTGTAGCACTAGGCTAACAGGACTCCGGGGAACCCGGGCTGTAGCAGGCTAGGCAGGACTCCGGATGTCACCGCGTGACATTTCCCCGAAGGAACAGACACAGGAACGAAGTGAAACACATGCTGGCCAATCAAGTGTCCTGAGCAGTAGTGCTGGGCTAACAGGACTCCGGTGAATCGGGCTGTAGCGGACTACTATGGCTCATGGAAGCACTTAGACTACATTTCCCCATAAGAGAGGCTGCCAAGGCTAAACAACTAGATTGTCGGATCCCACACATACCAAGCATTTCAATCATACACACAATATGCTCGATATGTGTAAATACAACATGGCATCACAACATAACTCTACAACTCAAGTATTTATTCATTAGGCTCCGAGGAGCGAGATATTACAAAGATGGGTCTTATGACCCAACACACAGAGCATACAAGCAACAAGCACATGCGGAAGCTTAACTTGTCTGAGTACAGACAACTACAAATGAAGAAGGCTGAGAAGCCTGACTATCTACCAGATCTTGCCAAGGGCACAAGATCGTAGCTGAGGTATCAAGCTAAATGTCGAAGTCCACGCGGAACTACTAGCGAGACTGACGTCTCTCTGCAAAACATAAAATAAACGTGAGTACAATTGTACTCAGCAAGACTTACATCAGAACTATCTACATATGCATCAGTATCAAAAGGGGGTGGTGGAGTTTAACTGCAGCAAGCCAGCTTTGACTCAGTGGCTAACCTGAACTACGACTGCAAGCAACTCTTTTTGAGGTGGCGCACACGAGTCCACATATTCACCACTCAATACACCACTATGGATCCGCTCCCGTCTCCCTACGAGAAGGCCATCCATAGCACTCACACTTATCTTGCGAGTTTTAGAGTATCCACTTTCACTTGTCTATGAACTATGCAAGGGGTCCAAGTTTCCATATCCGAGGAATCCGGCTATTCGAATAGATAATGATAACCCTGCAGGGGTGTACTTCTTCACACACGCTCCCACCACTTACCACCATGTACACGTCATGTATCTCGGCAACCTTCAAGCGGAAGCCTGGCGAGGGTGTCGGCCACGGCCTACCTAAACACTTAAGTCTCTAGTCCAGGTTTATCGCCTATCCAGGTTCCATCCGCAGGGAGTCCGGCCGAGGTTTCCACATACGGCCCCGAACGATCTGAACAGGGTTCCCGAGACACCAAACGGGCGCCCGATACACCGTGCCACGGTGTATCTACCGCAACATAGCCCACCCCTAGGGTCAGCTCTACGCACGGCCGCCAACACATAACCTACAAACACCAGAAACTAGTTGCAACTCCTGGACAGAGTACTAGGGTGATTAAGAAGCCGAGAGGGTCAATTAAGGATCCAAATGAGTGGTAGTAGCTATTCATGGATCACAGACACAGAACTCAGTTCCTGAGGACGGTTTCAATGAGACAACCCACCATGTACTCCTACATGGCCTCTCACCGCTACCTTTACCAAAACATGTTCACACACTTAGCTCACACACAGTAGGACATGTTCACAACTTTCCAATTCATCCCCGATGAATCAGACCTGACACAACTCTAAGCAATAGCAGGCATGACAAGCAAACATGAATGAGTAGGCACATCACGGCTCAAACAACTCCTACTCATGCTAGTGCGTTTCATCTATTTACTGTGGCAATGACAGGTCATGCAGAGGATAAGGGGTTCAACTACCGCAACAAGTAACAGATGAATCGTTGTTGTCCTAATGCAGTAAAAGAGAGCAGGAGCGAGAGAGTGGGCTTGTATCGGAATGAACAAGGGGGTCTTGCTTGCCTGGCACTTCTGAAGATAGTATAGTTCTTCATCGGTGTCATCGAACTCGTCGTCGGAACCACGTCTATCGGGAGGGGACAAATACCGGCAAACAAGGAGGAACACAATCAATGCAATGCAACAATTATGATGCATGATAATGTCATGGCAATATGCTGTTGATTGAGCTAATGCAACTAGCAACCATATTAAATGTAGTTGTTTTGAACCCTAGGTTCAAATTCAAACTCCACATGTGGTTATTTAAATAACATTCATTTGATTTGTCCTAAACAGTGGCCTTAAGTTGTTCTAACATGCATGAAAATGGTACTGATGGATTCCTTGAATTTTTCTGATGATTTTTCATATATAATTTATTTCATTTGGAGTTACGATTGATTTTCTATGATTTTTAGAAGTTTTGGACATTTTCTGAAATAAATAAATCATTTAAGATTTATTTAAATTCCAGAAAAAGGATTACTGCATCAGCCTGACATCATGATGATGTCACCAAGTCAACAGGGCTGGTCCGGGTCAAACCTGACCAGTGGGGCCCACTGGTCAGTGACCCAGGGCTGGTTTGGGTGGATGACCAGTGGGACCGGCCAACGTTGACTTGACCAAAGTCAAAGCTGACACGTGGGGTCCATAAGGTTAGCACTAATCTAAACAGGACTAAACCCAGGGTTAATTAGGTGTGGGTTCCATCCGTCAGTGAGCTAGGGGTTAGTTTAGTAGCGTCATTAGCCACTAATGATGGTGCCACGTCGGCGCGGCCGGAGTTAAGTAGCCGGCGACCAAAACCGTGGCGGCAACTCGACGGAGTTGCTCGAGTTTCGTGTACAGGCCGCGGTTTGAGCCGCGGTTGGGCTCTACGGGTAGCTGGCGTTGCAGCGCGTCGCCTGGTGGCAGTAGCCGGGCCTGGGGTGGCCGGAGTCGACGAGGCGAGCTCCAAGGCGGCGGTCGGAGCTCGGGCGAGCTCGGGGTCGTCGCTAGGAGGCACAGCAGGGGGTGCGGAGGGGTGCTGCGGGCTCCTGGGGACGCAGCGAGTGTGGTGGAGTGCTCGGTTGCGAGCTTGCGCGGCTGTGGTCACGGTGGCGGCATGGCCGGCGAAGCCAAGCTCTCGGGCTCGACGGGAATGGGTGCTACGATGAGCTACTGGGCATGGGAGTAGGGGGAATCGGTAGAGGAGCTCACCGCGAGTCCAACGAGCGCGAGGGCGAGGTCGGGGACGTCCGGTAGCTCCCGAATCGACGGCGATGAGCTTCGGTGGCCGGCGACGGAAACGGCGATGGTGACGATGAAGCAGCGCGTCCGAGGCCGGGAGAATCGTCGAGGAGGAAGAGGCAGATGAGGCGGAGTTCGTGAGCATGTTGGATGGGCGAGGGAGGGCCAGTGGCCGTGGCAACAGCGAGCGGCGGTGACGGGCATGCTCGGCCATGGGAGGGGAAATCAGAGGGGTGAGGGGGAGGGAGGTCCAGAGAGCGAGGGAGAAGTGAGAGGGGGGTCGGGGAGGTGGCGTGGCACTCGTGTAGGCGTCCAGGCCCTCGACGGCGAGCAGGAGCTGGCGAGGCGCGTGCCAGCGCGCCGCGGCCACGCGCTCATCCTCCTGGCAAGGAGGAAGACGACAGGGGAGGGCGCCAGGTGGGCCGGGCCGGCCACTTGGGCCACCAGGTAAGGCCCAGGTGGGCTTCTCTCTCTCTCTCTCTTTATTTTTCTTCCATTTTCTATTTTTCTGCTACTGTTTTGGCTTTAGTAAAAATACTAAAGCATTTTGAAAAATGCTGGAATAATTTGTGGACACTCTCTAGATTATTCTAGTGGCCCACATTTAATTTCAGCATTATCTGAGCATTTAATTTATTTATAGTATTTAAATGCCCAAAGTCAAATACAATATGTAATTCAAAAATCCAGGAATGACCTAGAAACATGTGCATCATTTTTGGCAGAGGTTTTCACCTTTATCAAAAATAATGAACTTTTCTAAAGGGCATTTGGGATTATTGAAAATATTTTTATTGAACCTAGTTGAATTCATTTGATGCTAGGGTTGCAACAATCCCCATTTCAAGTTTCTGAGAAAATTAAACATGATGATATGGGAGACAAGCAAAGGTAACAGGGGCTGAGCTAGGGCTGTGACAACTCACCCCCACTAAAACAAGAATCTCGTCCCGAGATTCAAGCGTAGGGTAAGGTGAAGGGGGAAACACAAGCTATCATAATCTTCACGATCCAGGTTGCACCTCATAAGGTGGTTGATTCGTTGCATACGTTGATCTTGACATCCTCGCTTTTGAGATCTTCATCCACGCGGTGACGGCAGAAAGAAACTCTACTAGGATTGATCTTCTCAAAGATCGAACTATACAATCCCGACTCGCGGAATGAGATGTTGAAACATCTCGAGTTGAGACACAAAACACATCGAGAGGGATGGAAGAACAACGACGGGGTTTGATTTGGTGGGCAACAATTCCACGCCTAAATAGATGGTGAGGGGGTTTCAAAGTAGCGAGAAGTTATGTTGCCCATAAAACCATAACGAGTCACCTTAGTGAAGGTGACTCGTAGAGCTATTCCCTTAAGTGGCAAAAAGAATTACTTTTGACCCATAGATCATTGAAACTCTTTATACCAGCCTAAGGCAATCACAATCGATCTTTTGAAGGAGTTTGAAAGAATGGCATACTCGGACTAGAATGGATGATGTGGACTACCTTGTTGAAGACAACGCAATGGATGATTTTTGCTTATCATCAGAAATGGATGAGACCCATGGTAAGTCCACTTTTGAGAATGATCCTAAACAACAGCTACTGAGGTGCAAGATGGGAACAAAATGCAAATGTTGGGAATGATTCTGGTAACTGGGGAAGAACTCAACAGTAGAGAGAGATTCCACTGTTTGAAAGGTTAGGGCATAATCGAAGAAATTGAGAACGGATCCCAGTTAATGCCGACGATAAATCCTAGTGCTTACGCGTGCTCTCAAGAACTTGAGCATTTCCGTATTAATCAAGGTTTTACCAGTATCCGTGTCAAGGATCCTGGCAACACATCTTACTACCTTGACAAATAGTGATGGACAATGCAGATGCGTAGAAAGACACCCCTTTCTCAGATTTCACCTTAGCGGGCCAAGGGAACGAAATCTGGATGATCGACCGAGAGACATTTAGCACTCCGCTTCTAATGTTCTCCTTGATGTGCTAGGATAACCCATTTATTGATATGGTTCGGTATCTAGGACATCAAATAAAAGGTCGGACTTCCGAAACAGAAAAATCCATAAGGAACTACTATTGGAATAAATTCTACGAGATCCTTATGGGGAAGTGGCCAACTTATTCAAACAAGATACTACAATAATAGGTCTTCCGGCTAGGTGTGTTGGCCACGACATCCTCTTTACCGGTTATCGAGAGACCAATATTATAGTTCTTGTAAAATGCTCCAAACATCATATCTGCCTGGGATTCAGATCTGGTTGGTGTCATGATATTCCAGACTCATCGAGTCTAGAAAGGAAAATGAAGGTTTGCAACACAAATCGACGAGACGACGTTGCGAGATTCTCGGGGGAATGAACTACAGTAGTAAGCTCCAAAACATGAGCCGGTTCTGCTAAACACATGTGAACATGATGTCCCAGACAAGCATGACCACATGGTAGTCTTATAATAAAACACTACCGAGTTCAGGTGGGGAACCATTATCAAGGATAACAAAGTCCTAACATAAGTCATGATTCTTAAGAAGGAACTTCTTCTCCTTGAACAAATCAATCAGTGGCTTGGTGTGCTAGGGATACGTATGGAATGAAGATGATCGGTCTATCAGACCATAGAGTACTTCGCACGTGCATGACTGACTTGGGATGATTCTAGAGGAAGCAAAACAAACTTTCCCGAATTCACGGCGGCAACTTACATCAAATGCACGTGAATCAAAGGAAGTCTCTTCTTTCATCCAAACATACACTTCATGAACGGGGCGTGAAGAAAATGCTTACACAAGTTTCCAACACTAGTTGGATGTTCAACACAATCATGGAGGAGACAAAATGCCGCTGATGGGCTCAACAGCAACTCATCGGAATTTCCATATCACTGGACTTCCACCACTATGTGAACAATGTGATAGTATTGGTCAGACCAAAGATATAATGGTGTATGCCCGAGGGACAACCACAAGTAAGACAACATTACGAACATCGTTGGTTCTGATTTGATTTGATGATAGCCCACACTCAAATCAAAGTTTTGACAAGACAATAGATCCAACAACTGATCACGAGGACCAATTGGTGAAGATATCATCTTTCTTCAGCACACGCACAACACAAAGATATCCCTTAACATGAACTAAGTCAGACAAGCTTTTATCTTCCAACTCTCCAAGTTGTTGTTAAGCTTAACCAACTAGCTCAGGGGTATCCAACACAGGTTCTTGGGGAAAAGTGGTTTATCGGAAAACCAACTTGATCACGAACTCAACATAACGGTCAGGTGACAACCTGGTAGCACTTCCGAGAAGATATTCAGGAATTCACGAACCACCGATATGTTATTAAGCTTGAGAACAATCTTGCTTTTCAAGGCAAGACGATATGATCAAGGAGCAAGGGATTCACAGTCCTAACTCATTGGTCGATGAGTGCACCCGGAAATATGGACTAGGTAGCACGGTCAATCTTAGGATGGTGATTTAATTACCAGCACACTAAGAATGAGAGTATTGTCCATTAACTACCAAGCAACGGAGTTGCTAGGAATATAGCTTTCACACACCACGGTTCACTTGTCGGCATTCCGGTTATAATAACACGGAACTGAGGAATGAACAATGATGGCAAGAAGCATTACTGCGTCAAGAGTTCATAAGAGGTGGTGCAATTCTCATGACAGTCCTGACATAAAAGGAGTAATACTCCAGGGTAGAACAGAGCAAAAGCTGGATGGCATTTGATCTGCAGAACACAACTACTTTGACCCAATCCTGGATATGGATGAGGTACTGGAGTTTGTTTCTCCTAGTCATTCTGAAATAGAATGGCTCGACGGACCACGAGAAAAATAAGCATCGATAACACGAATGCACAACTAAAGAGGGACAACTCAAAGGAACATATAATTTTCTGAGTTGTGGATGCATAGATTAGTATGTCGAGCAAAGCACAACATTTCTTCCGGACAACCCATGCAGATAGGTAGGACTGGCAGATTCACAATGTAGAATGGAGAACTCATCAGGAGCACTCTGTCGTGACCTTTTGGTTCAAAAGAACTCCTGCCAAGAATGGTTCATGATAATTGGAAGAAGGATGTACCACGAACCTCGAGGACTATCGCAAAGGTTACTAATATCCTAAAGAAACTAGCAACACTATCAACATGAGGTAAGTAGGGTGAATCTCGGGTTCAAGAACCCATGAATAGAATACCTACCACTACATGGCATCACGGAATGCTTTTGAGAATGGTGGCCAGAATCATCACACCGGGAACATAAAACATGGCTAGATTACTAGGTGACTCCCTAAACACCTAGGGTCATAATAATAGCTCCAACATATATGTCGAGGCAACAGAGTACCTCAACTGACAGGTAGTGTGATTAATCTGGCCCAAATGGACATCAGGAACAGGGGAAAGGTTTGCAAATGCATCAGACTATTTAGAAACCTGGGATGACTAGGACGGCATAACGGCTATAATTGCTCAAAAGATTTGAGACAACCTGCAAAATGGTGCCTTAACCACTCAACATCGCAATATCAAGGTTCCGAGACCAACTATGAACACACGAAAGTAGTAGAAACTGAGCTGGGGCTTAAAACCAACAATCTTATAAGTCTATGGATTAGAAACACGTCATCCTGATAGATAGATGAGAAGGCCTAGTTCTTAATCCCCGTAGAAGAGAAGAGGATGACTCAGATCAGAGGGCTTAAGGTAAAGGAGTAAAAAGAGCCTTACGTTCCCTTCCACAATCAATTCCCTTATATAACTAAAGCATTTCTAGACACAACTTCGACCAGTTGGCTTGGTAAACCTACAGGCAGTCAGGCTCTGATACCAACGCTGTCAGGACCCCGATTCCAAGTCACATCGATCTAGCCGGTAACACCTCATATCTCTTTGCAGCCTCACGCACGGTATTCCCACGGGTGTCGCCTTACCATGGCCCGGGACCGTTTGCGCCTTTTGGCTCACGTATATGATAGTGTCGCTAGCATCCATATGACAGAGAACCCGGGCCGACATGGCTAGTCGTGAACCCAAAGCGGCACAGACCTATGGAGACAGGCATACACGAACCACATCGAGCATGTCGGTCATCAGCGAGTGATTCCGGGCTGTAGCACTGGGCTAACAGGACTCCGGGGAACCCGGGCTGTAGCAGGCTAGGCAGGACTCCGGATGTCACCGCGTGACATTTCCCCGAAGGAACAGACACAGGAATGAAGTGAAACACATGTCGGCCAGTCAAGTGTCCTGAGCAGTATTGTTGGGCTAACAGGACTCCGGTGAACCGGGCTGTAGCGTACTACTATGGCTCATGGAAGCACTTAGACTACATTTCCCCATAAGAGAGGCTACCAAGGCTAAACAACTAGGTTGTCGGATCCCACACATATCAAGCATTTCAATCATACACACAATATGCTCGATATGTGTAAATACAACATGGCATCACAACATAACTCTACAACTCAAGTATTTATTCATTAGGCTCCGAGGAGCTAGATATTACAAACATGGGTCTTATGACCCAACACACAGAGCATACAAGCAACAAGCACATGCGGAAGCTTAACTTGTCTGAGTACAGACAACTACAAATGAAAAAGGCTGGGAAGCCTGACTATCTACCAGATCCTGCCAAGGGCACAAGATCGTAGCTGAGGTATCAAGCTAAACGTCGAAGTCCACGCGGAACTACTAGTGAGACTGACGTCTCTCTACAAAACATAAAATAAGCAAACGTGAGTACAATTGTACTCAGCAAGACTTACATCAGAACTATCTACATATGCATCAGTATCAAAAGGGGGTGGTGGAGTTTAACTGCAGCAAGCCAGCTTTGACTCAGTGGCTAACCTGAACTACGACTGCAAGCAACTCTTTTTGAGGTGGCGCACACGAGTCCACATATTCACCACTCAATACACCACTATGGATCCGCTCCCGTCTCCCTACGAGAAGGCCATCCATAGCACTCACACTTATCTTGCGAGTTTTAGAGTATCCACTTTCACTTGTCTATGAACTATGCAAGGGGTCCAAGTTTCCATATCCGAGGAATCCGGCTATTCGAATAGATAATGATAACCCTGCAGGGGTGTACTTCTTCACACACGCTCCCACCACTTACCACCATGTACACGTCATGTATCTCGGCAACCTTCAAGCGGAAGCCTGGCGAGCGTGTCGGCCACGGCCTACCTAAACACTTAAGTTTCTAGTCCAGGTTTATCGCCTATCTAGGTTCCATCCGCAGGGAGTCCGGCCGAGGTTTCCACATACGGCCCCAAACGATGTGAACAGGGTTCCCGAGACACCAAACGGGCGCCCGGTACACCGTGCCACGGTGTATCTACCGCAACATAGCCCACCCCTAGGGTCAGTGCTACGCACGGCCGCCAACACATAACCTACAAACACCAGAAACTAGTTGCAACTCCTGGACAGAGTACTAGGGTGATTAAGAAGCCGAGAGGGTCAATTAAGGATCCCAATGAGTGGTAGTAGTTGTTCATGGATCACAGACACAGAACTCAGTTCCTGAGGACGGTTTCAATGAGACAACCCACCATGTACTCCTACATGGCCTCTCACCGCTACCTTTACCAAAACATGTTCACACACTTAGCTCACACACAGTAGGACATGTTCACAACTTTCCAATTCATCCCCGATGAATCAGACCTGACACAACTCTAAGCAATAGCAGGCATGACAAGCAAACATGAATGAGTAGGCACATCACGGCTCAAACAACTCCTACTCATGCTAGTGGGTTTCATCTATTTACTGTGGCAATGACAGGTCATGCAGAGGATAAGGGGTTCAACTACCGCAATAAGTAACGGATGAATCATTGTTGTCCTAATGCAGTAAAAGAGAGCAGGAGCGAGAGAGTGGGCTTGTATCGGAATGAACAAGGGGGTCTTGCTTGCCTGGCACTTCTGAAGATAGTATAGTTCTTCATCGGTGTCATCGAACTCGTCGTCGGAACCACGTCTATCGGGAGGGGACAAATACCGGCAAACAAGGAGGAACACAATCAATGCAATGCAACAATTATGATGCATGATAATGTCATGGCAATATGCTGTTGATTGAGCTAATGCAACTAGCAACCATATTAAATGTAGTTGTTTTGAACCCTAGGTTCAAATTCAAACTCCACATGTGGTTATTTAAATAACATTCATTTGATTTGTCCTAAACAGTGGCCTTAAGTTGTTCTAACATGCATGAAAATGGTACTGATGGATTCCTTGAATTTTTCTGATAATTTTTCATATATAATTTATTTCATTTGGAGTTACGGTTGATTTTCTATGATTGTTAGAAGTTTTAGACATTTTCTGAAATAAATAAATCATTTAAGATTTATTTAAATTCCAGAAAAAGGATTACTGCGTCAGCCTGACGTCATGATGATGTCACCAAGTCAACGGGGCTGGTCCGGGTCAAACCTGACCAGTGGGGCCCACTGGTCAGTGACCCAGGGCTGGTTTGGCTGGATGACCAGTGGGACCGGCCAACGTTGACTTGACCAAAGTCAAAGCTGACACGTGGGGTCCATAAGGTTAGCACTAATCTAAACAGGACTAAACCCGGGGTTAATTAGGTGTGGGGTCCATCCGTCAGTTAGCTAGGGGTTAGTTTAGTAGCGTCATTAGCCACTAATGATGGTGCCACGTCGGCGCGGCCGGAGTTAAGTCGCCGGCGACCAAAACCGTGGCGGCAACTCGCCGGAGTTGCTCGAGTTTCGTGTACAGGCCGCGGTTTGAGCCGCGGTTGGGCTCTACGGGTAGCTGGCGTTGCAGCGCATCGCCTGGTGGCAGTAGCCGGGCCTGGGGTGGCCGGAGTCGACGATGGCGAGCTCCAAGGCGGCGGTCGGAGCTCGGGCGAGCTCGGGGTCGTCGCTAGGAGGCACAGTAGGGGGTGCGGAGGGGTGCTGCGGGCTCCTAGGGACGCAGCGAGTGCGGTGGAGTGCTCGGTTGCGAGCTTGCGCGGCTGTGGTCACGGTGGCGGCATGGCCAGTGGAGCCAAGCTCTCGGGCTCGACGGGAACGGGTGCTACGATGAGCTAGTGGGCATGGGAGTAGGGCGAATCGGTAGAGGAGCTCACCGCGAGTCCAACGAGCGCGAGGGCGAGGTCGGGGACGTTCGGTAGCTCCCGAATTGACGGCGATGAGCTTCGGTGGCCGGCGACGAAAACGGCGATGGTGACGATGAAGCAGCGCGTCCGAGGCCGGGAGAATCGTCGAGGAGGAAGAGGCAGATGAGGCGGAGCTCGTGAGCACTTTGGATGGGCGAGGGAGGGCCAGTGGCCGTGGCAACAGCGAGCGGCGGCGACGGGCATGCTCGGCCATGGGGGGAATCAGAGGGGCGAGGGGGAGGGAGGTCCAGAGAGCGAGGGAGAAGTGAGAGGGGGGTCGGGGAGGTGGTGTGGCACTCGTGGAGGCGTCCAGGCCCTCGATGGCGAGCAGGAGCTGGCGAGGCGCGTGCCAGCGCGCCGCGGCCACGTGCTCATCCTCCTAGCAAGGAGGAAGACGACAGGGGAGGGCGCCAGGTGGGCCGGGCCGGCCACTTGGGCCACCAGGTAAGGCCCAGGTGGGCTTCTCTCTCTCTCTCTTTATTTTTCTTCCATTTTCTATTTTTCTGCTACTATTTTGGCTTTAGTAAAAATACTAAAGCATTTTGAAAAATGCTGGAATAATTTGTGGACACTCTCTAGATTATTCTAGTGGCCCACATTTAATTTCAGCATTATCTGAGCATTTAATTTCTTTATAGTATTTAAATGCCCAAAGTCAAATACAATATGAATTAATTCAAAAATCCAGGAATGACCTAGAAACATGTGCATCATTTTTGGCAGAGGTTTTCACCTTTATCAAAAATAATGAACTTTTCTAAAGGGCATCTGGGATTATTGAAAATATTTTTATTGAACCTAGTTGAATTCATTTGATGTTTGGGTTGCAACAATCCCCATTTCAAGTTTCTGAGAAAATTAAACATGATGATATGGGAGACAAGCAAAGGCAACAGGGGCTGAGCTAGGGCTGTGACAGTTTTATTCTCGCAAAGTACTCATAGTTTATTCTTGCAAAATAGTTTCATACTTGTTTTAGGTAAAGCAGACGTCAAGTGTGTGTAGGGTTGTATCGGTGGTCGATAGAACTTGAGGGAATATTTTTTCTACATTTAGCTCCTCGTTGGGTTCGACACTCTTATTTATCGAAAAGGCTACAAACGACCCCTATACTTGTGGGTTATCAGGCACGCACTGGGTTCGTGGTCAACCGGTATTGTTTTTTTCCTCACTGGTTTTAGTAACCTTCTAGAAGGTTTCATTGGGTTTTTTGAGTGGGTTTCCCCTGGGTTTTTTTTGCAGGATGAGTTTGTACAGTTTTTCTTTTTTCCTTTTTAGCAAATTCTTGAACTTCCTACAAAATCATGAACTTTTTCCAAATTTGATTTTAAAAAATCCACTCAAGTTGGTGAAGCCTTTTTCAAATTTCGTGAACTTTTTTCGAACTACATTTTTTAATCTTGCAAACTTTTTTCAATGAACTTTTCTCGTTTTTGCAAACTTTTTCAAATTACGAACATTTCCAAGTGTTGAACTTTTCTTCGAATTCATGAACTTTTCTCAAATTCGCGAAAAAAATCAAAAAATTGAACATTTTTTCATTTCTGCAAGTTTTTTCCCTTTTTTAGAAAAAGTGAACATTTGATTCTCTATGATAAACGCTGACTAGTAAACGGTCATTGGTCCACCAATCAACCTATTCAACAAAAATGGAGCTGAGCCAACCCATAAGCTTCCGCGTGTGAGAGCGAGTTAGCTTACCTGGCGCGAAAGGTATATGTATAGGAGCTCTCAGCAAGCGTGCTCATGCGTTGCAATAGGTGAAAATAATAACATACAGACCTAGTGCGATAAGCATGGCTCAAGACCCCCTCCCAATAGGATGCATTCCCTCTATTTGAACGTAACGTCCTACATGTATCCTCACTTATTCTCCTTGTTGTTATGTCAATGGTGGTCATTGTGTATGAAGGAAATATGTCTTAGAGGAATAATAAAAGTTATTATTTATTTTCATGTTCATAATTAATGTTTTATGTTATATGTTATAATTGCAATTTTCTCCGCTCTGCAATTACCACGAGTCTCAGAGGAAAACCCATATGCACGTGTGGAATAATAAATGGTAAATAGATTCCTAGTCTCGCCTTTAAGACTAACTCAAGTGTTGCATGATGGTTCTGTTTCTTTGATCATGGGCATAAGTTAAGTGTAACGAGGATGCTGGCAAATTTGAGGGCACAATGTTAGAAGAACACTTATGTTGAACTCACATAATTTGAATGTTATACTAAGAGATCATTTCATCAAAAGTTTAAGTACACAAAGATGTTAACATATGCACGATTCCTTAGACCATAAGAGTATCGAGTCCCTTTGAAAGAACATGCGGTGCCCCCATGTTTGGTTTTGGTAATTGATGACAATCTCTATGGACTAATGGTTGCCTTGAGTTATATTTGAAGGTTTTGTCCATAGGCTTTTCTTGGAGTACATGTGTTGGTTTCAAGGAGAGTTTGTGTGGACCAAGGTGCTATTCAAGGAATTATCCAAAGATTGGTCATGTGAGTGTTGAGCTTATTGCAAGCATGTCTTGAAGAAGAAGATTGTGTGATCATTCATGTCTACCTTCAAGACATCATCCAAATGAAGAGAATTGGAAAGATTCAAAGTTGATCAAGATTAAGTCAGGAATGAATCAAGTTGATCAACACACAAAGCATACAAGATGTACTGAGGGATCAAGTGATCCCATGGTATGGTAAGCATTGGTTGTTACGCTTTGTTTGCTAACCCATGGTTTTCGTGAGAGTTCTTTGTGGGGTTACACTACAAAAAAAATACACTTCTGTGATGATACGTGTTTGTCACAGTAGGTCGCGTTTTTTGTCATGCATGTACATCCATGACGATTTTATGACAGAATCAAGATAGTCATACATGTGCTGTCGTAGAAGTGTTCCATGACATTACCAAAATTATCATCATGGAAGTGTCCACTTCCATGACGATAAATCACGCGTCACAGAAGTGCTTTCGTCAAGGGTGACCGACACGTGGCATCCACCGTAACGGAACGCTGTTAAGCTATCGAGTCGGGTTTTGGATCCGATAACCCGTTAACAGCCCCGACCAATGGGGATTTTCCACGTGTAAAATCATCATTGGCTGGAGGAGACACGTGTCAGGTCCGTGTTGGTACAGGTGTCACTCATCCAATGGGCGAGACACGCCTATGATATGTTGACACGTGGACCGGCCCATCAAGTTTAAATGGGCCGGCCCAACTGAAGGCCCACAAGATTTTGCGGACCATAATGGGCCGGCCCAGCTAAAGGCCCATGAGATTTTGCGGACCATAATGGGATGGCCCAGCTAAAGGCCCACAAGATTGTGCGGGCCATAATGGGCCGACCCAGGTAAAGGCCCACAAGATTTTTGTGTGCCATAATGAGCCGGCCCAGGTAAAGGCCCATAAGATTCTTGCGGATCATAATGGGCCGGCCTAGCTAAAGGCCCACGAGATTTCGCCGACATTAATGAGCCGGCCCAGCTGTAGGCCCACAAGATTTTGAGGACCCTAGTAGGCCGGCCCATTAACTGGCTGCCATGTTTTGGGCCAAATGCCGGCCCATATTTGATCCGGTCCATTAATGGCCTGCCATGCTCCGGGCCTAATAGTGGCCCATATGAGATCCGGCCCGTTAAAAGCCTACCACATTCTAGGCCAAATTACGGCCCAGATCAGGTCCAGCCCTTTAAGAGGCTTTGGGCTCAATTATGGCCCATATCAGATTCGGCCCGTCAACTGGACACTATGCTTTTGGGCCCACTTGCTAAAGGCCCACTTAGTAATTCGGTCTCATATTAGTTTTGGCCTGTTAAGGGCCCGTTTAACATTTCGGCCCTATATTAATTTCGGCCTGTTAAAAGCCCGTCACATAGTTGGGCCTAACTACGGCCCGGTTTGCATCCAGCCTGCTCGCGGCCGATATTTGATTGGGCCAAACAAGGACCTAGACAATTTTGGCCTATTAAAAGCCCGTGATTTGATTCGCACAATCATGGGTCGGGGTTCATTTCGGGCTGCTACCGGCCCGTGAGCTGTTCGGCACGTTTCAGGCCCAACCTACATCGTGATTGCATGACGGCTCGATTATGTACCGTAATTTTATGGTTTGGCAGGTTTACTGCGAAGACAGGATATATATACAGTAAAATGACTGCAGCATCGTGAATAAGAAAAAACCTAGACTATACAATAAAGAAATTACGGCATATTACATCCACTGGGCATCAAAGTTTGCCACTATGATAATAAAGCACAAGCAGACGGTAGATTACATACACTGGGCATCAAAGATCGCCACCAGTGCAAATAAACACGCCAAAAAATAATATACAAAACCGACAGCACATCAATAGAGTTCAAGAAAGGTTAGCCCTGGTGGGGAGCTGCAGCGCAAGCAGCTGAGCAAGATGATGAGACTGCGCTTGTTCAAC
The DNA here is from genome assembly GCF_056163025.1 of Triticum urartu. NCBI lineage: Eukaryota > Viridiplantae > Streptophyta > Magnoliopsida > Poales > Poaceae > Triticum > Triticum urartu. The sequence goes on from NC_141877.1 coordinate 34,638,050, forward strand.
ACTTATATCTTCCTCACTCTGAAAGATAAACAAGCAGACAGATGACAGGTTTTGCACATAAAAGTATCAGTGCTGACAAATCATCACATTTCTTACTGATGAATAAAGTGACACAGTTTAAAATTGCATTAACATAATATGGTATTGTTCAGGTGAAGACATGGCAGGAAATGACATTGTGAAGGAGTTGGTAGCTTCACGACACCACTGGATTACAGATCAAGAACTCATAAGTATCAATGGTTAGTGTGCTGTCAATTTATACCATTTCAGATTGGCAAATAAAGAGACGGTTTAAATAATAGTAGAATTATATGACATTGTTCATAGTTAAGACATTGCAGAATATGACATTGTGCTGTAGTGGGTAGGTTCACCACACCACTGGATTACGGATGAAGAACAGAAGCATACATGTAGTGCAAAAGAACATCACTTGCTCTGTATAGTTTAATTTACATGGTATGAAGAAGGAACTTGGTTGTACAACTGAAAACTTAAATTGAGAAAGGACAAACTTTTGTTTATGAACTACATAATAAACTTTAAACAAGCAATTTGATGCAAACACCAGAAATAAACAGCTGTTGCAGTCATGCCTAACCAAATATATACAACAAAGTTTGAAGGCTTGAGATGGACAAACTTACAATATTGATGAAGACAGGCTCTCTAAAGGCCTTGTCCATGCTGATGGGGGGGCAATTCAAGAAGTTTACCACAGAATCTTCTTCAAAAGCATTGCCTTTATTCTACATTTTGTTAAGAGTAAATATAGATGTGATAATATACAAAAAAATGGAGAATATTTAAGATAAGATGAAGAGTGATGCTACATAACCAAGTAGCTATAAATGTAAGTGCAGCGATACAGGCAAAAGGTACAGCCAAGAGCAATGCACAGCTAAACTTCTTCAGTACCAACCTTATGGTAAGAGTAAATATAGATCTGATGTGTAGAAAATGGAGGGCAAAGGAAAATAAGCTGCAGAGTGATGGTACATGAACAACTACCTATCATTATAAGTACACTGATAAAGGACAGCATGTACTTACAAGAACAATGTAGAGCTAAAAAAACATTGGCATTGGATATATTCTACACTAATGTAACCATTCATACAGATCAGATAATTTGGAGCGAACAACTGATAAGCAAGCTATCATGCATATTGTTGTCACATAATGAACCAGGTATGTATGCAAGTACAGTGATACAGGACAACAGGTACTAACAAGAGCAAAGTAGTGGGCAGCATATTTGCGATATCCTGTCATTCTTGTCAAACCGGAATTCTTCTTCGAGCAGATTTCCTGCAAAAAAGATCCGTAAGGCACATGCAGAAAAGTAGAAGTTCAAATTGTCATGTGATTTCATAGACAGTACCTCATCCTGGGAACGAGACCAGTGCATAACAAGGTTTTTCCATTCAATGTCTTCTAAATTTAGCATAGGAGACTTCACCGGAAATTCGTTTATAGACTTGCCATCAAAGTGTGATTTCCTCAGGTAACACCGATACTGCTGCAATGCTTCCTTGAAAAGCACAAGCAAGCTTTGCTCGTCATGACTATCCAGATTGACCCTCGCCTAGTTACAACAATGTAATGTAAATTATTGATGTGTTCAATCAGCAGAAAACAGGAAAATAATAACCATGAATAATAGCACTTACACGTAAGTTGGACAGGAAGATGTGAAAATGGTGTTTGTCTTCACAATAATCTTCCCATGATGGGAATATATGCACGTAGTCCCTAACAACATTGAAAGCATTGTCTTTTAAACTAGGAATAAATGGAATGGGGTTCCAATCTACAGGAATTGGCCGTCTCTGCGGTTGGGATAGGTCTTCGGCTGGTGGACTTGCTGTACTTTTTGCTGGAGTGGGATTTTTCTGTGGTACAGCTAGTGCTATGGCAAATGAAATCGGTATACCTTTTGCTGGAGTGCAGGTCCTGTGTGGTGGGGCTAGTGGTGTGGCCAGTGAAGTATGGGTACAGTCTGCTAGACTCGGTCCTACGTTTTGTGTCACTGGTTGTACAGCCAATATAAGTGGGGTGTTGTCTGATTTCTCCGGCACCACCATGTTTTTAAGGACTTTGCTGGTGCTCCTTCAGGTTCAGTAATCACCCTCTTCCTTTTTGATGTCTGATGCACAAGAACACCATTTAAGTGCAAAAACATGGTATGATGACAGATGGAATATGTATTGATAATGGATGGGCATGGCATCTCGACATATACGATGAGTAAACTAAGCAGACGGCGATGCAACAAAGTAGAAGAAATGCAAGACAACATATGCAAGATACCCGCAATCAATAAAACATTGCCAAATTAGAATAGGCACCTTGATGGGTGAACAGGACAAGCCATCTGCCTTTGACTCCTCGAGGTTAGAATAGTCATTAGGATCATATTCTGAACAAGAATCAACAGGTGGGAGCGTATGAGTTTCATTGCATCCAGAATGGCACTCAATGCCTTGGTGCCAATTTTGTAAGTCATTGCAGTGTTTAGCTTCAAGAGTGGATTGCTGCTAGTGCGGCACAAAGCAGCTACACAGATCATAGGGTAGATATAACGGGAAAACCTTAAGCATCAGAGTAAAATCAACAAAGTGGAACTTGCTGGAATATATGTGCTAGTATTGCCGGTATGGCTAGAAAGGCTTCGGATACCAGCTCTCTTCAAGTGAAGGTGCGGTACTATTAATATCAGTGTAACTCTCAAAGGCGACACAGCTCCCCGCATTTCCTTGCTATTCTTATAGGATTTAAGTGGGCAGGCCACTACAAATCCTATTCCTATGTTTACAAGATCCTATGAATCAAAGAGGCTCAAAGTGTCCATCACAACTGACCGTATAGACCTCTACACTACAAATGTCCCTGCTCATCTTCAGTACAAGGAACATACTGTACTACTATCATACTCCCTCCGTTCCAAAATATAAGTCTTGGTAGAGATTTCCACTATGGATCACATACAGATGTATCCAGATACATTTTAGAGTGTAGATTCACTCATTTTGCTCCATATGTAGTCCATGGTGGAATCTATACAAAGACATGTATTTAGGAACGGAGAGAGTACATATTAAAGAAGAACGAAAGAGGAACATGGTAAAGAAGAGCAAGCAGATTTTGGATAATAAAATGTTGGTTGCGCAGTGCCCACACATGATGAACCAAAGCGCATTAAGAATGCAACTCCCAGCTGTCTCTCGACCATTTCAGGCGGTTGGATGAAGATCCTACGTCTCCTAATCCTTCTTCTTCCTCGTCTCTGATTCTTCCCATACATAACACCGCACGGGCCGCCGACCCCCACCGCCTGTGTTCCTCCACCACCCCCACCCCCACCCCCGCCCCAACCCCCACCCGCATCAACTTTTCTTCGTTCGGCGAGGCCCCACAACCACCCGAGCCCCTTCGATCGCACCGGCGAACTCCGGCGAGCTCTGAAAAATCGACTGGCCCAATTTTGAAATTTAGTCTACTATGATTTAACTAGTGTGGAATATAAAAGGGGAAAACCATAAGCATTGGGAGTATAGTGTTGAGCGTGCCATGGCGGATCTGAAGGTGCAAACCGGACAAAGGCAACTTCGCAACCAAGACAAGAAATCAGAGTAAAGCAGTGGCGATCTATTTTCTTGCTGCGATAAATAAGTTGAGCAGATACGAAAGAGTACCGCCTCTGGTGCAGCGCCGTGTACGCATCTGCTGAGAATTTGACGGTGCTGCGGTAGCGATGGCTGTCGGCGGCGTGGAAGCAGATCTAGGAGGGTAGACGGTGGCGGCTGGGCGCGGTGGACGAGACGGTCGTAGGAGTGGCGCCGGCAAGGTGGACGACGACGGGGATGAAGCGAGAGGACGGGATGCAAGGATCCCGGTCCGAAGCCGTGGATGAGAGAGGTCAATCTCTTGTAATGGACGGCGGTGTCGGGGTATCAGCTCCGGCATGGTGGAGGAGGACGGTGGTGGATGGGGTGGCGGACGGCGACGGACAGAGGAGGGTGGGGTGGAGAGGGTGTTTTGGCACCCACGGAGTACAAATGGGGAAAAGGGAGGTAGAGAGGAAGGGGGGAACCATGTACTCAGGGTGCGCTTGCCTCAAATGCGAGGAAATTTACAAACTTAGCCCCCGTTTCAAATTTCTACTATATCACAGCAACATTAGTCGGTTGGGGATAGGACGGTAATCTCGCATACACCGAATATTTGCCGACGAGAGTTTGTTTTTGGCGCCCACCGTGTATGAATATGAATCGGGGAGGGAGTCGATTTCGGCCGAGGACACACTGTGTTTTGGCGCCCACCATGTATGAATCCGGGTGAGAGGCGGTTACATCACGTTTGGGTGAAATTACAAACCTACCCCTATCGAAACCTATAGAAATCCAGCAGATAGGCTTTGTGTGGCAGGGATAGGCAGTAGTGATTTCCATCTCGCAGATTTTGGTTTAGCACGGTTACTGCGACTTTCCCCGCTTCTTTCAAATTTTGTAGAGTGCACATTTACCGTGCCAACTCAATTCGAATCCCGTTTGTATTCTATTTTTTCGGGCGGGATCCATTTTCAATTGGAATTACATTCTATATACATCATTTTTTATATATACTTTCAAAAGCACAACACCATTTATACATAAATATGGTTTACAAATGGCAAGATCTCAGATTCATAAGGTTGTATCCATCAATTTGGATTTTCAAATATTCGAAACCACTTTATGTTGAAATCCAATGTATGCATTCCTCGCTAACTGTCTCCAATTAATGTGTGTTTCATGCTGGCTTTTTTTACTTCTCAAACATGTATAATGTGTTTCACACACGCAACATATAGTGTAATCCCGTTTAGACATTAATTGCATATAAACCATGCATTGCTTGTAATTGAAGAATCTATGGATCACCAATATTGATAAACTATATAACATTACACGTGTGCCCAAATTCAAATGAATATGCATGTTTGATACACCGATTTGTGTTATGATATTATCAATGTCGTGATCTCCAGTTTAAATATTTGAATCCCCTTTAATCCAGATATTCGTCTCATATAGCTATCACTCATGCTTATATAGGACTATCTCTCTGGACCTATACGCAGTCATCGTCTCTCAGGTATCTCTCGTGCTACCTGTATGTCGACAATGATCTTTTATCTTCGTAACACACTGGCGGTACTCTCTCCCTCGACCTTCATCACTCTATCTCTCTCTTAGTATATCTCGCTCCCTGTTATGTGTCTCTAACTATGATTCTCCATGTGGAATCTCTTTCTCTCACACATACACAAAACTTTGTCTCCCGGGGTCTCATTTCTCTCTACTATTCCCATGTGTGCCACTCGCACACCCCTCATACAGATATGTCTTTCGCTCCTTAGATATGAGAACCTACGACTCTTCCTCTTCAATATCTCCTTCTCACACACAAACACAAACTCTGTCTCCCAGGGTCTCATATTTCTCCATTGTTCTCTTGTATGTCGCTCACACACACGCTCTCTCCCTAGAGATATCTCGCGATCCCTCGTATGTATCTCTAGCTATCACTCTCGTTGTGAAATATCTTTCTCTCTCGCAGACACGAAACTCCGTCTCTCTGGATCTCATTTCTCTCTAATATCTGTTTGTATGTGACTCACATGCACCCTCTCTCTATCTCTCTCACACCCACACACATAACCCAGCGTTCTGATCCACTCGACTCCTATCTCTAACGCACACTAGCTAGCATCTTTATCTTTCTATTTATCTGTTTCTCCATCAACCTTCTTTCTCGCCCTCACTCTTGATTCCTATCACTCACACTACATATGTTTCTCTCTACATGTAGTCAAGTGCCCTCTCACACACATATATAACTTCACCCTTTGAACCACCCGACGGTCATCTCCAACACCCAAACTAGCGGATGTCCCTCTAGCTAGCATCTCCATCTCTGTATCTATCTTTAGTTTCTCCGTCAACATTTCTTTCTCGCACGGAGCCTTGCTTCCTATCACCCACACTATATATGTCTCTCCATATATATGCATTTATAGGTTGGTCTCTTTTGCACAATCGTTGCGCCTCACTCCCTCTGCTCTCCATAGATGCATGCTCCAGCCCACGCCACTATCTCTTAGAGACAAAAAGACATGCTCAATTGTCGGGCCTTCTTCCCTGCATTCTCACATGCATGCATATTGTCATACCGATCCGTCTCTCCCATGTCGTTGATCTTATGACTTATGTCTTCTTTCTTTTATCTCGATGATACGTCTCCAACGTATCTATAATTTTTGATTGCTCCATGCTATGTTATCTACTGTTTTCGGCAATATTGGGCTTTATTATCCACTTTTATATTATTTTTGGGACTAACCTATTAACCGGAGGCCCAGCCCAGATTTGCTGTTTTTTTGCCTATTTTAGTGTTTCGAAGAAAAGGAATATCAAACGGAGTCGAAACGGAACGAAATCAACTGGAGAAGTTATTTTTGGAAGGAAAGCTACCGGATGGACTTGGACCCCACGTCAGGAGCCAAGGGAGGTGCTCACGAGGGTGGGGGCGCCCCCCCTACGGCGCATCCCCTGCACCCATATATACCTACGTATCCTAAAACTTCCAGAACGAAGATTAGATTGGGAGTTCCGCCGCCAAAAGCCTCCGTAGCCACCGAAAACCAATCTAGACCTGTTCCGGCACCCTGCCGGAGGGGGAATCCTTCTCCGGTGGCCATCTTCATCATCCCGATGCTCTCCATGACGAGGAGGGAGTAGTTCTCCCTCGGGGCTGAGGGTATGTACCAGTAGCTATGTGTTTGATCTCTCTCTCTCGTGTTCTTGAGGTGATACGATCTTGATGTATCATGAGCTTTGCTATTATATTTGGATCCTATGATGTTTCTTCCCCCCTCTACTCTCTTGTAATGGATTGAGTTTCCCCTTTGAAGTTATATTATCGGATTGAGTCTTTAAAGATTTGAGAACACTTGATGTATGTCTTGTCGTGGATATCTATGCTGACAATGGGATATCACGTGATTCACTTGATGTATGTTTTGGTGATCAACTTGCGGGTTCCGCCCATGAACCTATGCATAGGGGTTGGCACATGTTTTCGTCATATTCTCCGGTAGAAACTTTGGGGCACTCTTTGAGGTCCTTTGTGTTGGTTGAATAGATGAATCTGAGATTGTGTGATGCATATCGTATAATCATACCCACGGATACTTGAGGTGACATTGGAGTATCTAGGTGACATTAGGGTTTTGGTTGATTTGTGTCTTAAGGTGTTATTCTAGTACGAACTCTAGGGATGTTTGTGACACCTATAGGAATAGCCCAACGGATTGATTGGAAAGAATAACTTTGAGGTGGTTTCGTACCCTACCATAATCTCTTCGGTCGTTCTCCGCTATTAGTGACTTTGGAGTGACTCTTTGTTGCATGTTGAGGGATAGATGTGATCCAATTATGATATTATTGTTGAGGGAACTTACACTAGTGAAAGTATGAATCCTAGGCCTTGTTTCCTATCATTGCAATACCGTTTACGCTCACTTTTATCATTAGTTACCTTGCTGTTTTTATAATTTCAGATTACAAATACCTTTATCTACTATCCATATTGCACTTGTATCACCATCTCTTCGCCGAACTAGTGCACCTATACAATTTACCATTGTATTGGGTGTGTTGGGGACACAAGAGACTCTTTGTTATTTGGTTGCAGGGTTGCTTGAGAGAGACCATCTTCATCCTACGCCTCCTACAGATTGATAAACCTTAGGTCATCCACTTGAGGGAAATTTGCTACTGTCCTACAAACCTCTGCACTTGGAAGCCCAACAATGTCTACAAGAAGAAGGTTGTGTAGTAGACATCACTCGATCATGCGCGCGCGCACACACACACACATCCCACGTATACATGTATACCTCTCACACATGCACGTTCAAGGTCTCTATATCTCCATACGTAGTTAATTACCCTCAATCCTAATGCCACATCGAATCATTCTCCTCTTTTGTGCACATAACTTCCGCCTGGATGTGTAAAACACACACTCACACTTAACAATCTCTTTCTAGCTACCCCCCCCCCCCCCCCGCCTCTCACTCTTCCCCTATATCCCCGAAACCAATAAGACCATCCCTTTGTTTAATTCCCGCCTACATGCACCATCGATATATAGTAGTCTTCCTCGGTGTCTCTCGAACAAACACGTTCTCTCGATGTCGACTCCTCTCACGCGCACACACCTTCTCTTCCCTCTCTACGGCCATTTTCTCTCTCGCACCCCATCGTTGGTGGCCTCTGCCATACACATCACCTCTCTATGATGAAGCCATGCACACTTAAATTACATCCGCCAACACACACACACACGCACACACACACGCACACACACACGCACACCCCCACCCACACACACACACACTAAGACTCCATCTCTCTCTCACACACACACGCATGCACGCACCCCCCCCCCCACACACACACACACACTAAGACTCCATCTCTCTCTCTCACACACACACAAACTAAGACTCCATATCTCTCTCCTCTCTCTCTCTCTCACTCTCTCTCTCTCACACACACATGCTCTAGGCGGAGCATTTGTTCCTACCACCCTTCACCCAACCTTACCCGTATGATAAACAATCACCTTTATTTACTTGCATAACATGGACAAATTCCATTTTACTTTAGTAGTCAGCAAACTTATCATCTGTACCCTTATAAAAAAACGAGTTGGCGGTGATGGTGTGCCTGCCATCTTGTAATACAGACCGTATGATCTATATCTGAGGATAGAAAGCAAACTATGATAATTTTACAAAAGATACCCACACCTCTCTCCACATCATTATCTCCCGCAACCTCATTGCTCAGCAATTAAAAAAGGAATAAGTCTCTAGAACAATCTAGCATGCATGGTGGCCGCTGCCGCCTGCCGATGCCGTCCATCCCCATGCCTCCGCCCATTCTGACCACCAGTCACCACCATGCTCCACTCCTCCTCGCCTTATCTCTCATCTTTCATTTTTTCGATGACATTCTCGAGATACCAGTTTTCCAATAAAATTCTCAAGATATCATTAGTTTTTACACATGGGATTACTCCTGCATGGGTCAATCACAACAGGTGTTTTGTAAAAAAATGCATATTGATGTTCCCTGCAATGCACGAGAATCTTGCTTGTAATTATATAACGCAAATCACGAGCAGGAAGTGACATTTTTTTGACACAACCACGTTAACATGGCCACGTAAATCACTAGCTAAAGTAAATACCATTATACTTATATCCCGATGCAAAAGGTTGAGTACATGTCCGAAGAGTAGAGTCGCACACACACACTCTGTCTCTCAGAATCTCTCTCACACATACACCAGTTACGTGACGCCCACTTAAGCAGACATGTATGTTACAATTTGTGCACCCGCGGGTACACGTGATGTTGCGCATTTATTTAAGCCAGAAGGCGAACCCAAACAGTAGCTGCATTCATTCCCCTCCCGCCACCTCTTCTCTGGTCACCGTCGCCCGGTAGCCATGGGTCGGCCGAAGGTAACAACATACGCCATACTCCCGTCGGAGCGGCGCTTTAATATGGAAATTGTAGTGGTCATGCATGCATCTTTTTGTGCTAGCACTCCTATATAAGGGTTGACCGGTCACTTCCCGCGGACGTGCGCGGGCGGTGGAAGAGGAAGGAGAAGGGAAGCGGGCTGTGGAGTAACGTTTTTTACCGCAATTTCTTAGGAAACTGAGTGCAATAATTGAGTAGCTACGCAAACTACCAGTACTACACCTGAAACGGTTCAAAACCTATACTCCCTTGCCAGCGCGTGCTTCCCGCGTGAAACGGTCAGCGTCGCCCTGGAGCATAAGTGTCACATTAATGCCCGGCCAGAGCGGAGGCGACCTCTCACTGGCGTCGGCTTTGAAGTGGCGCGATGGCCGAGAGAGCGCCGCTTCCCGGTGCACGCGACTGCTCTGTGTCAAGACTGGCCATAGGCCCTGTTTGGATCCATGGGTTAGAGTTAGTTGGGGCTAGTTGGGGCTCAAATAGCCCTAAAGTATCCAAGCATGAGGGTTTAAATTGGAGCAAGTTGCACCGAACCCACCAAAAAAAACTATCCCACACAAGAGGTGCTAACTGGAGATAGTTCTCATTAGGACCACTGAAAAATCACTTTTCTCTCTCCATGAAGTGCATTTATTGTCAATCTAACCCTGTCACCCAAAAACCTCTTTGGCTACAGTTAGTTCAGGGTTAGTCATGAGTTAGTCTAACCTCTAGCTAAGTTAGAGTATCAAACAGGAGCAGTATAAGACATGCAAGTTGCTCAAAGCATACAGGCAAATTCATACGTGAAAGGATTTTTTTCTTTTTGAAAACGGAACGTGAAAGGACTTTTTTTAGAATGCTCTTGGCATGTCGCTAACATGTGATAGTTAACCGACCTCAATAGATGGCAGAAACGCCAGCCCGCCGCACTTTGATAGAGACGAGGAGGGAGAAGCGATATGGGCTGCTGGATTACTAGAGATAGGTGTCGCACGGAAGCCAAGAAATATGGTGATGGCGTGGGTTAGCCATGTACTAGTATGATGTAACTACACTAGGCTGCCGTGTTTCGTACTCTTCCAGTCCACTGTGGAGATGATTGGTTAATTTTATATCGCTGAATAATATTAAATATTATCAGTGCAGACGCTCCACCACGAGGTTCCTTGCTCCTTCTCGGTCGTCTGGAATCTATGTTCTTCCACTCTATTTTTTTACGTGAGATTTGTTCATCCTTTTGCCAACACGCGAGACATCTAGCATCAAGGTGCACGTGTTATGCAAGGATCGTTCCATCTATATGAAGAACACGTGGGACTGGAACTACGAGATGGACATGTACCCAGGAGTGGACGTACGAACCTGAGTAATGTAGCGCAGTAAGTGAAGTAGAAAGGCACAAATGGTATGAACATGCCTGGCATATAGGGTGTGTTTGGTTGCGTTCTCGTCTCAGCATAGTTGTTCCCTCTTCATGCATGCTTCTAGTGTATTTTTGCTAAACTAGTGTGGACTCATGCACCCTCCATACACTCTACCAAACACCCAAAAGTAGGTCGAGAAGGGAACTCTTGGGTGGCATTTGTCTCTTACTATGTACTACCACTAAATGTTGTACGTGCAATGCACGGTGATGTTATGGAGTATGTGCCTAAGTACTCTACTACTACTATATTAGTTGGAGCCACATATTAACTTTTATATTTGTTTACATGTATGCCCCGAGACCTTCCAACTAGACGTGTCTTTCTCTCCAGGTCGCACTTTGTATCGTTCATACCACTAAGTACTACTACGTGTGGTCTCCGACCCAGAAGTGGAAGAAGTGGAGACACTCTACCACGTTGTTTTTTTTACGCTGGGCTCTACCATGTTGTTCATGTCCCACTCCTTTCGCTGACGTGTGGGACATCAGCACGTGCCATGTTTGGCACCCTTCGTCGTAAGAGTTGAAACGCTAGCATTCATCAGAAATAAAAAATAATTATAAATCAGTAGTGATACTATTTTTTTGCGAACCAATCAGCAGTGATACTATACCATGCGGTTTCCTTGCTCCTCGATATCGGAAAGAATACTTCCGTTCGCCAACATGTGGGACGTCGACCACCCTGGTCCACTTGTCATGCATGCAGAACTCCAAGGGAGAGTCACCCAGGTTGTCGCGCCGCAGTAACAATGACTAATGAGCCGTCAAATCACAGGCCCACTTCCCACTTTGAAGTTGCTCGAACGAAGGAACCATCATGACTTCGTTGAATTCCGCTTCTTGAAGAAAACTACTGTACCAGTAGTACTGCTAGCTACAGTAGTTACTCCAACAGAGACCTCCTTTCGTTCATAGGATAGGAATATGAAAATCATAGGAAGTGAGATGACATGCATCTCAATTCCTACAGAGAAAGAGATGCCATTTGATTCTTAGGATAGGAATTTTTCCATTTAGTCTAGGCTAATGTACTGATAATTTGCTCTAAAAACTATAGTAGTAACTAGTAGTATTGGTACATGCTCGTACTCAGACACAGACACACACACTAACTACTAGTACTACTACTTCTCACATGCTGGCCAGACACCGTCGTTCTCCTTCCCGGCTTTGTCGGCGACACCCCACCGTGCTTGGATCTCCGCCGACCTCTCCGCAGCAGTGCGTGCGTCCTTTTCTTTCTTGCGGCGGCAGGCCTCTCTTTTCTTGAGTGCTTTCTGACTTTTCCGCTCCCTCTGTGCGGCTTTGGCCGCCTCTTGCTCTACCGCCCATTCGGCCTTGGCATCTTCAAATTCCTCCCACATAGTTGTGAGGTCGCGAGTGGCGATGAACTCATCACAGCGGGATGCCATCGCTTCCCTACCATTTTGTGTATGGTCGTGGGCGGCGAGGAACTCGGCGTGGCGGGATGCCATCGCTGCCTTACCGGTTAGTGTGCGGCGTGGTGGCATGAACGACGCTTGGTGAGAGCTCTGGGGTGGGGTGGCCGGACAATCGTATAGTGCATTGGTTTTTCAAGAGCTCAAGGACAGAAGACGAAGCAAATTTGGATTCCCCTTCAATCCTGGTCATTTATTATCGAGTAAAATGCATTGGCCGTCTCGAACTTGTCTTGATAGCTCACTTTGATCATTGTATATGAGATATGGTGATTATACGGTCACTGGCTCAGCGTATAGCTCCGTATTTGTCTGGTTGACCAGTCAAACAGTCCGCATGCGCCTCATCAGCTCATGTTCTTTATCTATCTACGCGGGCCTACGTGTCAATGGAGAAAGAAATACTGTAAAAACCAAAATTATGTGTATGTGGGGAATCAAACCACGGACTCGTCGCTGCAACGCACCCTCGTCAGCCAAATGAAAATGAAATACTTCACGTCAGACACTCACGCTCACGCTGTCAAAGCATGCTAATGCATGCACGTCGCCCTCTAAATCAAAGTCCTGCTCATGGCGCAACGCAAACGGTGAGCCCATCACCTGCACGCCCCGGCGGTGCCTGACATTACTGTTTAGACGTTTGATGGAGGCCTACGCGAACGCCAAGCATGTATTCACCTGGCTCAACACCAATGGTCATACTCGGACCGCCTTGCTCATGTATATCGTCCATCACAACGACAATCTATAAAACAACCTAAGCTAGAGAGGGTACTATGGTAGTATGGTACGGAGTATGTACTATCGTGAGCGACCGATCTTAGTGCCACTGCACACCGAAACCCCTTGCATTGCTAGCGCGCGCTTCCCGCCTGAAACGATCACCGTCTCTCCAGAATGTCAATGCCGCATTCACCGGACTTAACTGCAGGTGCAATTGGTGTGTCACTGACATGTGGGCCAGATGCCCGTTGGGCCCACATGTCAGTAACCCAAACACATCTGTAGTTAAGTCACTGAAGCAGCGTCCGCATTCACGCCCGACGAACCTACTCGGCGCTAGTTGTCCATCCGTCTGCCGCGGCTCATTGCCATTCGCCCGCTATATTAACTTGAGCCCCAGCTCCCAGCCATAGCCAAAGACCCACACTTATTCTCCTCCGGTCCCTTCCTTCTGTCGGCACCACTTCAACCATGGCCTCCTGGCGCTCCTAAGCTCTCTTGGACGTACTGTCGCAGGAGCAGACGAGGGACATCGGTGGCTCCGCTCCAGGCGCGCTCCAAAGCTCTCTTCGACGTACTGTCGCAGGAGCCAATGAAGGAGATCGCCGCCACACCCCCCCCCCCCCCGGCCGCCCTCCGCCGCCACAACCACGAAGCCGGCGAGCGTGTGCGGGCGCAGCCAGCAGCGAGGAAGAGTAGTACACGGTAGGTCGCCACCGCTCTGGTCCCGGGAAGGCCACCGCTACTCCACTCAGTCGACGCCAAGCTTGGTGGGGTAAACATCGGCGGCCGATTAGCCGCTTGACGGCGACGTGGAGGCGGAAATATTCATAACCTTGTGCTCCGGAGGAGGAGGTTATCGAGGCGGATGAGGAGGAGGCAAAGGCAATGGCCGGCTTTCTCGGGTTCATGGCCGGACATGGTGGTTGGGCGCCGACGATCGTTTAGATTAGGTTTACAGTAGGTTTTAGTACGGTTTGTGCGAAATATGTAATGAATTTCGTCCAGTTTGTAGGAAAAGTTTTCGAAATGTAATGAATTTCATCCGGTTAATTTGAAATTTGCTTTGTTTGCACGAATTTCGTCCGGTTAGTTCATATAGTTGTCGAAAGGTATGCGGGCAGCATCGGATGGCATCCATCAGTGTCCTCGGACAGATGCCGGTGTAAATTTGTGGGCCAACGCTGGAGATGCCCTAACTATCATGCTATAATCGCTAACAATCCTCCATTATTTGGCAGGGAACAGTTATCCCTCGATCAAAATCAGATCCGCGGTGTTTCGCACTCCTCCCGCGTAAGTGTAAACTCTTGCTTACATAAAAATGGAGCAACTGGACGGCACTGTAGCACGTCATATCACTCGAACTAGCCCGCCTAACGAGCGGGAAAGCACCGCCCTCGTCATTTTGTTCTAGATTTCTATCGATCGATCGCGTGAAAATGTTACGCTTCGCAAGTTCTAAAGGAAAAGGCGGCACACTTACGACTCGTACGCGTCGCAACCCTGACAGTCCGGCTTGCACGCCGCTCACCAGAGGGGACACGCTTGTCTTGCAATTTCACTGACATGTGGGACCGTAATTGAATAAACCGTCGATAGCCGAAATCTAATCACTCGGCGGGCGTCGGCTGAGAAGAGAGAAACGGGGGAGGGAGAAGAGATCGCCCGCCTGCCGTGCATGGACTCCAAGAAATATATGGTGATAATGTGAGGTGGGCCATGCTGGAGTCCGGACCGCTTCCGGAGCCCGCTCTCACCGCCCTGGCCCCTCAAGACGCCAGCTGCCCGCCGCATGCATGCATAGCAAGTAGTACTCCTTATGTGGAGGAGAGAGAGGCATTGACAAAGTCAAGGAGTGGGCTCTGCAAGAGCCCGTCTCTACACGTGCTCCTAGGTATAAAAAAATAATTCTAAAGAGGCATAAAAAACAATTGTGTCTTAAAAAATAAAGGTAAAAAATATTTGAGAGGAAATAGATAGAGAGAAAGTGAGAAAAAGTTGTAACCTGGGCATTACATGAGGAAGGAGGGAGTGGTGCATATGCCAAGTTCACTGGGCTGCCGTGTTTCACACTCCTCCGTCGTAACAGTGGAGACAATAGCTTTCATAAAAAAATAAACAATGAATACTCGTTGCTCGTCCTCTATATCGGAAAGAATACTTTCATTCGCCGACATGTGGGACGTCGACCATCCTGGTCCACCTGCCATGCACAAAATTATCCTGGTCTACCCCGGTCGTATCGCAGGCCCAACCTTTCCCACTATAAGTTGCTCGGACGAAGGAACCATCATGACTTCGTTGAATTCCGCTTTTTCAAGAAAACTTACTGTACCCGCAATACTGCTACAACACGCGAAGACTGGACAGCACTATACCACGTCATATCACTGAAACCCACTAGGCCAAACTAGCCCGCCTAGGTCATCTATTCTGGAACGGAGGGAGTACGTCTTTGCACTGCTATGATTTTGTGTTGCACGTTCTCTGTACTTTTGCTACGATTTTCCTACCCTATGAACCAAATGAGGCCTGAATGTATGTCGACTATTGTCTGATCGATCACTAAGCCTACAATTTTAGGAGCTAGGGCTATTGGTCGATCGACGAGGGATAAGTATAAGCGTACCACGAGCTCATCAGCCCCAACATTTCTCTTCGGTGAGTGTTTTGCAAGTACTATAGCTCGCACAGTAGCTAGCCTACTAACACCAAGAATCATCAAACAAGCCCTGCTGATATGATAAAAAGTTCAAACTTACATCTAAGCATACCATATATTACATCAAAAGCTGGTGAGGATACATCTGTTTCCATAACTCGGAGAGGGTTCGCATGATTCATCGCATGATTCACTATCAAACAAAAGTAGCAAGATCCGCCCACACAAGACAGTGCACTAGCCCTAAGATGGTTTGATAACACGCATCGTTCTGGTAATTAAACACGGGGCAATGCAAACTACCCTGAAGGATTAGCGCGACCAACTATTTCTTGTCATCGATCTCTCGGGCAATGACCACAGCACGGACAGCGACATGGGAATCAATTTCTGGGGCGATGTCCACACGACTAACCGCGACATCGGGATCGATCTCTGGGGCGATGTCCACAGGATGGACAGCGGCATCGGAATCGATCTCCGGGGCGATGCCAACAGGACGGGCCACGACATCGGAATCATCAAGGACGTCCACCAGCACCTGCACAACCCTAACATATTGGCAGGCACATTGCAAATAATCAAAAACCACAACTATGGTAATAAGCCATTATTTTTTACCTTGTGCAGCTCATCGGGGGATCTCATCCCTTCGGGGGCCATCTCCTCGTCCCCGATGGGGGCCATCACCTTGCCAAGGGAATACTGCTTCTCAACGGCGACTATCTCCTCAAACTCGGTCTTGAGCCTCACATAGGTGGCAATCAGAGTTCCTGGGGTAGGCACGGTGGGGCCCTTGATGTTCTTCCAACTTCCTTTGAGGAGTTCATCCGCCAACGTCCTCAACTCTTTGGCCAGTGCTTGTTTCTTGGAGTTCTTCGTCTCCATGGGTTGGCCCGCCAACATGGTCAACTCGTTGGTCGGTGCTCGCTTCCTGGAGATCGCTGTCTCCAGTGGGTTGTCCTCCGGTAACTCTTTGCCTAGTGCTCCAGGATCCATCAATGAACTGACAAACAAAAAGCAATCGAAAGGAAACCACAATCGCAATGAAAACGGGAAAAGAATAGGATGTGAGAATCGGTTGGTGCTTCACAAAAAGAAGATTCTTGGAATGAAAATATAGCAGCATAACTGATTCGCCCACCTTTCCTTCGTCGGTATAGAAGAAAAATGGCAAAAGTGAATAGCCTAGAGTGAGGTTTTCTTTAAGAAAGGAAAGAAAGGGCTTGAACGAGCGTTCCAATCAGGGCCGGCCCTGGGCCAGGGCAACAAGGGCGACGGCCTGGGGGCCAGCCAAATTAGGGGCCCCGACCCAGGCCATATATATGCTTGCTAAAGGCTTGGGTACAGCCGTACAAGCCCAACACTACTAATGGAAAACAAAAATGGCCTGAGAGGCCCATCCGTGATATGTACTAGATTAGAAGCCCAATAAAAGCACACACATAGCTCAATGCGTTCCAGATTACGGATCGGCTGTAGCCTATACATGTATGCACGTGTTTGCACCAAGCCGTGGCTGTATTTTTTCTGAGGGAAGGACCTTTCCCGTGGCTGTTAGTTTGATTGCTTCTTCAATTCTTCAAACCCAATGTAGCAAACTTCCTCTTTTTTCTTCTTTTTTGGCGGGATCAATCTAGCAATCTTCACTCGCTCAGGGCCCATGGCTTCGTTCCCGGTCACACACGGAGGACGGAGCGGGCGAACGCCGTGCAACATTATTGCTGCTAATTTACTACAAAGTTGAGGTGTGCTCTTTTTTGTTTTCACAAACATGTTGCCTAGCTTAGAAGGAGGCTATGAATAAATTTAGTTTTTGGAGTGTACTGATAATCTAAAGCAATTAGACGTCAAATACTCCCTTCGTTCCTAAATATTTGTCTTTTTGGAGATTTCAAATGGACTACCACATACGGATGTATATAGACATATTTTAGAGTGTAGATTCACTTATTTTGCTTCGTATGTAGTCACTTATTGAAATCTCTAAAAAGAAAAATATTTAGGAACGGAGGGAGTACAACCTCCGTCACAAATTATTTATCTTAAATTTGTCTACATACGGATATCTAGACAATTTGAGATGGAGTACTATTTATAACAAAAAATTATATTATAGTTTATGGCTTTACAAGAATTTTTCCATGTCAATTTTTTTAGGGGAAGAATTTTTCCATATCAAAGTATGGAATTTCTATTTTCTCCATCGCAGCCGTTGGGCCCACTCTTGGAGACCGCCCTTGGGCCCTCGAAACTCTAGGGCCGGCCCTGGTTCCAGTGAAATGATGGTTGCTTCGTCCAGTCCAACTTGGAGGCCACCTTACCACTTCTGGTAAAGGTGTGGCTTTTGTGATATGACGGGTCATGACGGCCACACCGGGGTGACAGGTGAGTCTCGACTATAGCACCTCGCTGTGATTTGGTGGACGGCACGCGGGCCCGGATGCTTTGAAATGTCCCGCATGTAGATAGAGCGGCTAGTCATATAGGAGTGTTCAATATTGTGCACCGCGACCAAGGCGGAGAGGAAAACGAAAGAACTACGTAATTAATGCATGAGTTTAATTAGGATAGTTTTGTAAAGTACGAGATACATTCCTCCAATCGCAAAATTCCTTGGTTCATGAGATTTGAGATTTGAGCCCTATAAACCGGAAGGGAGGGAGTACTGCACACGGTGTAGTCTAGTCACTTGTTGAAATCTCTAGAAAGGCAAATACTCCTTTCCGGTTTACAGGGCTATACTACTCCCTTCGTCTAGGTGTGTAAGTCATCTTACGAAAACCAAATAGTCACAAAACACTTAGGCACGGTGCATTAACTTCTACCTTGTTTCTTGTTTCTTGACATATCAACCAATAAGAGATGAGACGTATGCATGCTTTTAATGACTTGCAATGGCTAGTTCATTGCATGCAATGCTATTAATTAGCAAATAAACATTGGTGACCCCAGGAGGAAACGGTGCTAAGCGCGTGGACCTATGCAGAATGAGTATCAACCAATGGATAATGGAGTTTAATTGTTAAACAATAGCAATTTTGTCTCATGCAAGAGCCTGGCTAGTACTCCAAGGAACCGCACCACGCGAGCGTTCGCAAATGCCACGTTCGGGTTGCGCTTGGCTCTTCGCCTCTTCGAGAAGACAAACAATGATGTTACTCCTATTTCTACAGTATCGAATCCACTGCTGCATGTCCGTCCACCTCGTGCGGGAGGGATAGCGTGTAGCGAAAGCTTCTACTTACTGCTCCTGCCTTTGCGTCTATGGCAGGTGGGCCCAACAGGTGGTTGGCCCTCCTGTCATGCAGCCAAAGGCAGGTGCAGTTAAGGCACCGGAGCTCAGTCCGCGAGGGAGAGGGCGTTGTAGTAATCAAATTTCTCGGTCTTGTACGAGTTGACGCGACACATCAAAGCACTGCACTCGATATAAGTCTTTTTACACATTTCAAATGGGCTACTTCGTATGTAGGAGTAGACATATTCTGCTTTGTATGTAGTCACCTGTTGCAATCTCTAAAAAGACTTATATTTGGAAACGGAGGGAGTACAATGCATGCATGCATGCCGTGACTTTCCTTTTGATACTTGCATGTGTTGATTTGATGCACCTTGCCAAATTTTGACTATAAATTTAACTAACCAAATTTTCATGCATGTCACAAAAAATTACGGGGCTGTTTGGATTGTGACTATGTTTGTCTTATGTTGCCACATTATTTTTCCCACACTTGCCACACTTACCTAACCTGAGTTGCTCAAATTGTTAGACACACTTTGGCTTGCCTAAGGGAATCTTGCCACAATTTTTGTGTCTATGACATGTGGGGTTCACTGCTAATAAAAAAATTCTTGTCTTAGGTGTGGCTAATAAAAAGACTTATATTTAGGAACGAAGGGAGTAGAAAATATAAATAACAATGCATGTTGGGGCAACCCACGTTTCCGCTAATTTTAGCCGTGGGCTTGTTTACAATTTTTACGAGGGGGTAGTTGTTCATTTAATGGAGGGACTTGTAGTACCAGACTTGAACGATACAAAGTGCGACCTGGCACACCGTAACACCACTTGGAACAAGCGGGTAGCTATCTCAAAAAACAATCAACAACTAAAAAAACCACGACCTGGCATGTAGTAGTACACAATTTTAAACGATTGTTTTGATGGAGTGAAAAAGGAAAACTACCCCACTACGTATATATAGGTCGGAGCCTCCGCGCTTGCTTGCTAGGGTTGCTCTATTCACACACTCTCATCCTCTCCAGATCTAAACAAGATAGGGGTAGTAACACTGTCTTTCTCCCTTCAAAAAACACTGGCTTTCTATCCTCACCGCTGGTTATAGATCCGGACGTATCCCCCTCCGCCGGTGAAGGGGAGGAGGGGCAGCGTTTAGGCCATCGTCGACAGCGAGGGAAGAGACCCACTGCCGGCCGCACCGTTATCTCTGGCCGAGCGCCGGCGCGGGAGGTCCTCCGATCCCTTCGTCATTGCCGGTGGGTGGATCCGGCCTCCCGCCGCCCACCTATCCACATCCCGACGACCTTCAGGTATATCTTCATTCGAAACTGCCTTAGCTCTACTTCCCCAGCTCGCTACGTCGTTGCATGTGCATCATTTTCTACCTCTCAGCCCCTCTCGGTCGGATGGTCCAACGTCACATTTTTTCTTCTATTGTTAGAGGTAAAGCTACTTCATGGAGTCGAATCTTGTACTCCCTCCGTCCGAAAATACTTGTCATTGAAATGGATGTATCTAGATGTATTTTAGTTCTAGACACATCCATTTTGATGACAAGTAATTCCAGACGGAGGGAGTACTTGGTTCAAACAAGAAATAAAGTGGGGTGGGGGAATTTATTATGTACATCAGACTTGGTACAAACAGGAAGGAAAGGGGGTGAAAGTAGTACAGACTGGTCATCCAACCGGTCGCTTGGTCGAAAAGGGAAATATAGGGGTAACGCTGTACACAATGGTATGACCAGGACTAGATTTGCTATCCACACATAGGAGTAGGTGGCTAGAGTGAACAAAAATGGGACCAATCCAGATATGTTTCTTGGATGTTTGTTTCTCGGGGAAACAAACTATGAATCACCACTTTATGCCCCTGTTTACGTACATGGTGCTGGACTGCTGGTGCACCCACTGTTCTTAATCTAATGTCCCTGGTAAAAATGAAGCCATGCCACTGTTATAAGCCATGACAAGTTTAGCCAAATGTTTTTGCCTGTAATTGTTTGAGACTCTGATTGTTTCCTCTGTGCCTTTTTGTGTAAATAGGGATATCCAATTCACCTGGTTGTTGTTGTGACCTTTTGGTGCACTGCACAAAACTCTTCTTAAAAGAAGTGACTTTTGTGCTGTTTAACTGGAATGTCAGAATGGAACAGTTGGTTCATTTGGGTGGAACTGCACAAAGGGAGATCTGTGTTCCAATCCTCATCATCCATATTTGCACCATAACCATCCTTTAGGTAAGAATGATATTTAATGCATGTGTTCATCTCTATTTTCCGACTGCCATGAGAAAATAATGTTGTTTTTTACTAGTACACTTGTACTCCCTCACTGACAAAACTAATTCTGAATTAGAAGGCCAATCATGTACTTGGTTTCACCAACTGGTGAGGAGAAAGAGAAACAGAGCATGAAGAGGAAGAAGAAGAAGAATAAACAGTGCCAAGGCGATCTTGCTGAAGCCAGAGGCCTCAGTCGAGGCCATTCAAGGGCTCCGGTAACGACTACCTTACATGTGAGATGATCCTCCAGGGAGCCCTTCCACTTCTGCTGTCTCACTTAATTAATTAGGAGTACTTAAGTACCACTAATTTATTACTGCCTAATTTTCCTGTTGGAGTTAAACAAATCTTTAGTAGGACCCTATGCTAAATCATGTGCGTGTGTATGTTTGTCTATGGAGGTGAATCATGTGGTGGAGCAGGCAGGGAATATTATTAGTGTCATGACATAATAGTGTTATTGTTTTGCATGTCAATTTATTGCCATTGGTTCAATGAGGCAATGTTTTGCGTATTGTCCATCATGAATTTGATGCTACTGTTTGAGTAATATGCTAATTTCTTCCTATCCTTTCTCACTAAGCTAATGAAGGTTTTACCTTGTTCCTACTTGTTCAAACAGGGATCATGTTGTGCCAATCATACATTTTAGTGGAACTACACAAGACAATACAATGAACTGTATCCCAGCCAGTGCTTTAACTCTGCTGGAAGTTCTTGATAATCTTTCGATATAATCTCAGCACTGGTAAACAAGAGTGATTTCAACCATACATTTGAAGTGCACAAAAATATATACTATTGTGTGATTCCAGTGAGTGCTTTATCATCTCTTATGGGACTACATGAATAAGCTTTTTTTCTCAGGTTGGTACGCGCCTAAGGCCTTCATCCACATTAGTTGCTGTCATCTCTATTTGTATCGTGCTACTGCCATGAGAAACTCCTTTATCTTTGCACGTTAAAGTTTTGCAACCTATGATAAATGGCAATGCTTTGAGTGTTGAGTTGAGCTAATTGGCACTGATTAAATAAACTAATACCTCTCTTTAAGAAAGACTACTATGTTGCTAACTTTACCCATTAAGATAATGAGGGTGCTTCTATTTGTTAGTGTATGTTTCATCAACTAGTCCCACTATTACAGTAATCTCACTCTCTCAATATATGTGCCAACAGGGATGCTCAATTTTGGTGGAAATGCACAAAAACTTTGGGTGCTTCATTGCCTCGACAGCTTCCGTCCTTTCCTGTCAGTCGCTAATCTCCGCTTGCTTTCTTCCTTTGCTGTCAGTCGCTTGGCTTATCTCGGCTTCCAGTCAAAGGAAATAGTAATTTATATGCTACCTCACACAGGTTGGTACTGGTCTTTATCCTGATTATTGTGCCTGTCATATGTATTTGTAATTTGGTATTGTGCTACTATTTGCCGATTTCATAAAGGAGTAATTTGGAGCCTGAACTCACAGGCAAATCATTACATCAGGTGATTTCAGTAGAACTGCACAAAATGATCAGATGGGGTATAAAATGCAGGTCTCTTATAAAAGTAGTGTTGTGTCCAATTTATGTTTTCCCTTCTAACCACATTATATATACTAGCAAAAGGCCGGTGCGTTGCAACGGGAAAAAAATATGGCACACACTTACGTTCTATTCTTCTTTACCGGGTCTGTCATTACATGTGCTCCGGTGTAATAACATCATAAATTACCAAACTGCCTTAGGAGTTTTTGTCTCAGGCACCATAGTGAGAATGATTGACAATATGAGCATCACTAGCCTGAAGAAAGTTGTTGTTGTTATGACCGGCATGGCCAAGAGGATATATGATGCGCACTGACATCCAACAACAACATTTCTCATGGTTTTGGTTTTTTTTATGAACCAGTGCTATATCTGATTATTTGGCACAAAAAAGTTGTAATTCTTTCACTCCAACTACGGCCAACATGGCTCGTTATTCTTCCAAAAGATGTCCCTTATGATATTTTTTCAGAAAAAAGGAGTGCATTATCTCCTTGCTGTTGTCTAACTGAAGGAAACTGAATGTGAAAATTTAAGTGTATATAGACTGACCCACTCGGAGTGCATACAAAAATATTTTTATCCAAGTCGTCAGTGCCAACACTGTACCTCCAATGTCCATCTGCATCTACATGGCTAGGTCTAATCTTAAGCAATAATGAAACTACCAAGCAAACTGAGATAACAGCATGTAGCCGACCCCGGGCAGCAGGTGGTCAGGGATCATCAGCAGAGAAACACGAAGTCGGCTGACGACCGCCGAGCATGGCCAGGCCCATCTCGCTCTCGTGGCTGTCGTGGTGGCTCCCGGGCCTCTCCGTGGCTCCTCCACTCCGAGTCCACAGCCCGACCTCGGCATTCCACCTCCATCCTCCTCCGCTCTCTGTCCCGCGTGCTCCTCCACACCTCCCTCTCCAAGCCGACGGATCCGACCTTCCCCTCGCTGGATCCGGTCCACCACGAGCCTCAAGCCACCCTGCCACTGCGCTCGTGTCCATGTCGTGCATGGTGTAGAAGTGGCCAGTGTGTGGAACAGGCTGCGTCGCAGGCATCTGCGCACTGCGCCTCTGCTTCCTCACCCCAGCGAGCGCCGGACTGAATAGCTTCGCGCCGGACTGCCGTTTTGTTGTACAATTTCCCTTCGTTCTCATTCTGTGTTTGTTGATTCAAGAAGCTCGTTGTTGATATGCAATTTTCCTAGGTATATAAACTGGCAGACTTTCATGTAAGCAATCGAGGTGGGATTACTCCGAGTACATGTGTGAAAATCAGGTAAGGTACAGATACAGAAGCGTGCATGCAGGCCGAAACATGCGTGCAGGCCCAATAAGAGAATGTGGACGTGGACCAATTGGATGGACAAAGTTTTTAATACCTCCTCGCAGCAATTGGACGGACTGTCGATCAAAACTAACGGAAAAAAACTGAAAGCGTAAATTCACGGAAAGAAGCGTATTGTGACGGTGAACCCAAAGAGTCAATCTGTGCTTTATTATTAGGGAAAGATTTATATTATTACTATTATCATATATTTTATAGAGACTTATATATACATTATAAAAACATCCCACGTGTTATTAACTTATAAAAGTAAATTTTTAACGGAAGTTGGCAAGGAAAATCCTGGTTGTTTTTTACTCACGGGCAAGGAAAATTCTGGTGATTGCGTACAAAAGCTTGCGAAGATTTTAAGGACCAATTTAATAATAACGTGCTTATTTTTATTTTGAGCAATAACTCGCTAATTTCTTAATTATATATATATAATGTGCCTCTCCGGTTTATTCTTTGATATTAATTGCTCCTTCTAACATAACATTATATATATATAACGAGCCCACCTAATACGTGTATTTCAAGGAAGTGCAAATGGGCTGGGATTTCTTAAAAAATATAAATGGGCCTGATTGACGCGAAATTATTTGTTCACCCAGCCCAGCAAATGAACTTTACATTCTAGAAAACATGGATTAAATATATGCCACATTTTTGCAGGCTGACATGTGGGCCAATAGGTCGAAGCCTACGCAGGGCGTTGTCAACTTGGTCAACAAATGATTGTGTCATCCATAGCCATTGGATTTATATCCAACGGCCGGCATGCACCTTCAATCTCTCGTCTTCTTCCTCCAGCGTCGCCCGGACCGCCTGGTCCGGCCTCCGGCGGCTAGCGGCTCTGCTTAGCACGCATCGCTGCGAAGCGCTACCCCACCGTCGGCCAGGCTATCCCTCCACCCTTCGACACCTCCTGTTATTCTCCACAGACTACAGCCCCACGCCGCAACGGAACCAGTTATAACCCTTCTCCTCCTCTCAATCTGCGACTCCACTGCCGTGTTTTCCCATCTCCGAGTCATTCCCGTCCGGGGCCTCGCCGTCATCCACCGCCTCGCTGCGTTCAGTGCGGCGTGGTCAACAAACGACAGTAATCGGAAGAGGACTGTACGTGGAGAGCCTGACGGCTGGGACCCATGAGGTCCATGGTCGCATGCAAGGAAAGTTCCTCCTTATTAAGCTGAAAAAATGTTTCCTCCACCTGACAGCTGGGACCCACCGGCTGTATCTTTGCACGGAAGGAAGTGCCTCCTTGTTTTGCGAAAAACATTATTCATCCCGTTGACAGCTGGGACCCGTCAGATTTGGTCACTGACTTGTGGGCCTACTAAGCGGACGTGTACGCACGGCTTTGTCAACTTAATCAACAAATGATTCTAGCAGCTGGACCGTTGGATGTTAATCCAACAGCCGTGCTCCTTCTTCAACCTCTGTTATTGCTCCTATCTCCCGTGGGCGGCACCGCGGCTGTGCTGCCGTGCACCCGAACCAATGAAGTTTCCCACTCCTCTCCATCTGCGACTCCACTGCCCCGTCTTCCCCATCTCCGGGCCGTTCCAGTCTGGGTGCGCTCGGCACGGTGTGGTCAACATGGTCAACAACCGAGAGTCATCGGAAGATGACTGTACGTGAGAGGCTGACAGTGGGGACGCACCACGCCCATGGACGCATGCATGCAACGGAATGCGGCGAGGTCAACGTGGTCAAGGAACGACTTCCATTGGAAGTATACTGTACATGGAGAGTCTCAGCTGGGTCCACGGTCGCAGCAAGTAAGTGCCTCCTTATTACGCGGAAAATAATGATTCCTCCAACTGACAGCAGGGACCCACTGGACGGGCCACCGTATTTTGTGAAAAAAATGTTTGGCCCCTGACTGCTGGGACCCACCTGACGGGCCACCGTATTTCGTGAAAAAAGCGTTCCCCTTGCTGTCAGTTCGGACCCACCGGAAGTGCCTCCTTATTACGCACAAAAAAATGAATACCCCCCCCCCCCCGCTAGCTGGGACCCACCTTGGTGGGAGGTTGACTTGTGGGCCTACTAAGTTGACGGGGACGAAGGGCTTTGTCAACTTAGTCAATATGAACGATTCTACCTCCAGTGACCGTACGATGTCCATCCAACGACCGTAGTGCTTCTTCAACCTCTAGTCTTCTTGCTCTAGCCGCCCAAAGCAGCGCCGGTCGTGCCGCATGCTCCTGCCTCCCGTGGCCGGTTGTGCTGCCGCGGAGGCCTCACCGCCCCCTACTATTCCCACCGCTGGCCAGGCCCTGTGGCGACGGCAGCCTCACACCGCAGCCGAACCAGTGAACCCTCATACTCCTCTCCGCGCGGGCTTCCACTACCGCGTCTTCCCCGGCTTCGCGTCGTCCCCTTCCTAGGCCTCGTCGTCGTCCACCGCCGTGGTGCTCTCCGCGCGGCGTGGTCAACGTGGTCAAGGAACGACTTCCATCGGAAGAGTACTATACGTGGAGAGGCTGACAGCTGGGTCCACGGCCACAGCCCAGTTTTTTTGTGATTTGCCAAGTAAGTCGCTTTGTCAGGACTACTGGGCTGCAAATCTTTCAAGACGAGGAGAGCTTTCATTCGGCTGGCCGAGAAAATGGCCCATCAGTAATGAGAAATGGGTTGTACATTTTTAAAACACATCAACCGGCAATTAGTTTCAAATATCTTTTTTTCATTTCGAGATTTTAAATTACATTAATTTTTATGCGTGGAGAATTTGTTGGATTTTATATTGATATACATTTATTTTTAAAATCAGTTTGAATGTGAGTCGAAATTTTGGGATTAAAAGCAGTTCGGACCGCACCGAAATATGCAAAATTTCGTATAATTTTTTAACCGTGGCCACAATATGGGCTGTAATGCTAACAAAAAGAATATGGGCTCCAAAAAAACCTTAAGAATTAGCAAATGGGCTATAAATTATTAGAAATAATGGCAGATGGGTTGTATGCTGTTTTCCACAGATTTGAGGCTTTCCTAAAAAAGGTTGACGCACAAGCAGTGACTGTTGGATGTCCATCGAACGGCCCTCGTGCTTCTTCAATCTCTGCTCTTCCTGCTCCAGCCACTCAAACAAGCGCCGGTGGGACTGCCTGCTCCCTCCTCCCTGCGGCCGCCTGTGCTGCCGCGCAGGCCTCACCGCCCAACCGTACTCCCATCGCTGGCCTAGCCATCCCTCTACTCACCCACCTGCTGTTATTCTCCGGCGACGGCAGACGAACAAGTAAACCCTCGTACAATCGTACTCCCCTCCGCGTGGGAAACAACTGCCGAGTCTTCCCTACCTCCCTGTCGTTCCCTTCCTAGGCCTCACCGTCGTCCACCGCCCTGGTGCTCTCGGCGCGGCCTAGTCAACGTGGTCAACGACCGTCACCCCCTGTTATTCTGTGGCGACAGCAGCCTCACACCGCAGCAAACCAGTGAACCCTCGTACTCCTCTACGCATGGGCATCCACTACCGCGTCTTCCCCGACTCCGCGTCGTCCCCTTCCTAGGCCTCATCATCGTCCACCGCCCTGGTGCTCTCGACGCGGCGTGGTCAACGTGGTCAAGGAACGGCTTCCATCAGACGTGGACTGTATGTGGAGAGGCTGACAGCTGGGTCCACGACCGCAGCAAGGAAGTGCCTGATAACCCACAAGTATAGGGGATCGCAACAGCTTTCGAGGGTAGAGTATTCAACCCAAATTTATTGATTCGACACAAGGGGAGCCAAAGAATATTCTCAAGTATTAGCAGCTGAGTAGTCAATTCAACCACACCTGGAAACTTAGTATCTGCAGCAAAGTGTTTAGTAGCAAAGTAATATGATACTGGTGGTAGCAGAAACAAAAGTAAAGACAACAAAAGTAATGTTTTTGGTATTTGTAGTGATTGTAACAGTAGCAGCGGGAAAGTAAATAAGCGAGAACCAGTATATGGAAAACTCGTAGGCACCGGATCAGTGATGGATAATTATGCCGGATGCGGTTCATCATGTAACAGTCATAACATAGGGTGACACAGAACTAGCTCCAATTCATCAATGTAATGTAGGCATGTATTCCGTATATAGTCATACGTGCTTATGGAAAAGAACTTGCATGACATCTTTTGTCCTACCCTCCCATGGCAGCGGGGTCCTATTGGAAACTAAGGGATATTAAGGCCTCCGTTTAATAGAGAACCGGAACAAAGCATTAGCACATAGTGAATACATGAACTCCTCAAACTAAGGTCATCACCGGGAGTGGTCCCGATTATTGTCACTTCGGGGTTGCCGGATCATAACACATAGTAGGTGACTATAGACCTGCAAGATAGGATCAAGAACTCACATATATTCATGAAAACATAATAGGTTCAGATCTGAAATCATGGCACTCGGGCCCTAGTGACAAGCATTAAGCATAGCAAAGTCATAGCAACATCAATCTCAGAACATAATGGATACTAGGGATCAAACCCTAACAAAACTAACTCGATTACATGATAAATCTCATCCAACCCATCACCATCCAGCAAGCCTATGATAGAATTACTCACGCACGACAGTGAGCATCATGAAATTGGTGATGGAGGATGGTTGATGACGACGACGGCGACGAATCCCCCTCTCCGGAGCCCCGAACGGACTCCAGATCGGCCCTCTCGAGAGGTTTTAGGTCTTGGCGGAGGCTCCGTATCGTAAAATGCGGTGATTTCTTCTCTCTTATTTTTTTCTCTCCGAAAGCAAATATATAGAGTTGGAGTTGGCGTCGGAGGGCATCCAGGGGGCCCACGAGGTAGGGGGCGCGCCCTAGAGGGGGGGCCCCACCCTCGTGGACAGGGTGTGAGCCCCCTGGTCTTCATCTTTGGCGAGGATTTTTTATTATTTTTTCTAAGATGTTCCGTGGAGTTTCATGTCATTCCAAGAATATTTGTTTTCTGCACATAAAACAACACCATGGCAATTCTGCTGAAAACAGCGTCAGTCCGGGTTAGTTCCATTCAAATCATACAAGTTAGAGTCCAAAACAAGGGCAAAAGTGTTTGGAAAAGTAGATACGACGGAGACATATCAACTCCCCCAAGCTTAAACCCTTGCTTGTCCTCAAGCAATTCAGTTGACAAACTGAAAGAAAGAAAGAAAAACTTTTACAAACTCTGTTTGCTCTTGTTGTTGTAACTATGTCAAGCCAGCATTCAAGTTTTCAGCATAGATCATAACTAACCACATTTGCAATAATTCTCAGGTCTCGTAATTACTCATATCAATAGCATAATCAACTAGCAAGTCATAATAATAAATCTCGGATGACAACACTTTCTCAAAACAATCATAATATGATATAACAAGATGGTATCTCGCTAGCCCTTTCTGAGACCGCAAAACATAAATACAGAGCACCTTTAAAGATCAAGGACTGACTAGACATTGTAATTCATGGTAAAAGATATCCAATCATAGTCACACCCAATATAAATTAATAGTGATGAATGCAAATGACAGATGTGCTCTCCAGCTAGTGCTTTTTAATAAGAGGGTGATGACTCAACATAAAAGTAAATGGATAGGCCCTTCGTAGAGGGAAGCAGGGATTTGTAGAGGTGCCAGAGCTCGGTTTTGAAATAGAGATAAATTGTATTTTTGAGCGATATACTTTCATTGTCAACGTAACAACTAAGAGATGGCGATATCTTCCATGCTAAGCACATTATAGGCGGTTCCCAACCAGAATGGTAAAGTTTATACTCCCCCTCCACCAACAAGCATCAATCCATGGCTTGCTCGAAACAACGAGTGCCTCCAACATACATCAGGTCCCAGGGGGAGTTTTGTTTGCAATTAATTTTGATTTAGTTTTCATAAAGCATGGGACTGGGCATCCCGGTGACCAGCCATTTTCTCGTGAGTGAGGAGCGGAGTCCACTCCTCTTGAGAATAACCCGCCTAACACGAAAGATAAGGACAGCCTTGGTTGATACATGAGCTATTCGAGCATACACAACAGAATGTTTATTTGAAGGTTTAGAGTTTGGCACATACAAATTTACTTGGAACGGCAGGTAGATACCGCATATAGGAAGGTATGGTGGACTCATCTGGAATAACTTTGGGGTTTAAGGGATTGGATGCACAAGCAGTATTCCCGCTTAGTACAGGTGAAGGCTAGCAAAAGACTGGGAAGCGACCAACTAGAGAGCGACAACAGCCATGTACATGCATTAAAATTAATAAACATTGGATGCAAGCATGAGTAGGATATAATCCATCATGAACATAAATATCGTGAAGGCTATGTTGATTTTGTTTCAACTACATGCGTGAACATGTGCCAAGTCAAGTCACTTAAATCATTCAAAGGAGGATACCACCCCATCATACCACATCATAATCATCACAATAGCATGTTGGCACACAAGGCAAATCATTATAACTCATAGCTAATCAAGCATGGCACAAGCAACTATGATCTCTAATTGTCATTGCAAACATGTTTATTCATAATAAGCTGAATCAAGAACGAGGGACTCATCATATTTACAAAAACAAAAGAGGTCGAGTTCATACCAGCTTTTCTCATCTCAGTCAGTCCATCATATATCATCATAATTGCCTTTCACTTGCACGACCGAACAGTGTGAATAATAATAAGAGTGTACGTGCATTGGACTAAGCTGGAATCTGCCAGCATTCAATAAACAGGAGAAGACAAGGCAATATGGGCTCTTGGTTAAATCAACAATAATGCTTATGAGAGCCACTTCAACAATTTAATTATGGTCTTCTCCTACTGACCCCCAAAGAAAAGAAAAGAAATAAAACTATTTACACGGGAAAGCTCCCAACAAGCAAAAGAAGAATGGGAAATATTTTTGGGTTTTCTTTTTAATTATTACTACTACAGCAGAAAAATAAACTACTACTAATTTTTTGGTTTTTCTTAAGGTTAACAAACACACAAGAAGAAAGCAGGAAAAAGAAAATAAACTAGCATGGATATTACAGTGAAAGAGTATGAGCACCGACATCTAGCAACGAGTGTGTGTGAACATAAATGTAATGTCGGTGAGAAATACGTACTCCCCCAAGCTTAGGCTTTTGGCCTAAGTTGGTCTATTGCCAGGGATAGTCTGGCGGATACCCATAGGTGTAGCTGGGGTCGTACTGCGACGAAGAATAGTTGGGATCATACTATGATGAAGAAGAAGACTCTGACTGCCACTGGCTGACAGTCATCTCTGGATCCCAAGAATAAACAGATTGTCGTGGAGGCTCATCTTGTGGTTCCTATTCTGGGGCTGGTGCAGGATTCTTGTAAGCTTGGACGGCAGCCCACGTAACGAGGTAGGTTCCTACAAAATTAAACAAAGAAGGAGCAGGCAACGTAATAGTTTCAGGATAATGTTTATCAAAGTATGACTTATATTTGAGCTCTCCATTCCTGTCCTTAACAAGAAAATCATGGGCTATCATGCTCTTATAGTCTAGATAGGCATTAGACAGCAATTTTTCTTCTTTCTCATAATGCCTAATAGCTATGTTAAAGTGTGCAGCAAGGCGAGAAGCATAAATGCCTCCAAAGATGGGGCCTTTAGTACGGTTCAGACTCAACCGCCTAGCGATAATTCCACCCATACTGACAGTGTTGTCACGGTATATACCATGGAACAGAATAATAATATCAGGAACACTAAAGTTCCCACAGTTCCCACGACCAATCAAGCATCGACTAGCAAATAAAGCAAAATAGCGTAACACAAGAAAATGTATGCTAGTGATTCTTGCATCAGAAACCTTCCTAGTTTCTCCCATAGAGATAAGGTTAATAAATGGTTCCAACTCTTTACGAGGTGGTTCCTCTAAGATACCATCAGGAGGTATGTTGTAGACTGCGCAAAATTCAGACAATGGCATTTTCTTCACAACGTCATATAAATGAAACTCTACTGAAGGAGGTGACTCTTTAGGGAAAAAGTAGAAGTTTTGCACAAAAGTATTGGTGAGTAACAGATACTATGGACGTTGGTCGCGGACGAAGTCGATGAGGCCAGCATTCTTAATCAATGAATAGAAATCCTCATAAATCCCGGCCTCTCTCAAGAAATTATCAGAAGGCCACTCACACGGCCGGATCTCCGCAGTACGAGGCAAATTATATTTGGGCCTCTGAGCTTCTTCATTTTGTTTATCCTTTGAGCTTCGGCTCGATGAACCCCTCAAAAATCTCCTCATTATTTTTCTGAAATAATCTGAAATTTTTAGTAACTTCAAACAAAAGTGAACCAACTTTAATAAAACTGATAGCAACTACTCCTACAAGTGCCCAGAGCCTAAATCAAGCATTAGAACTACTTGGAACCATACAAATTTGACATGCAAGCTCAAGAACATGGTCACCTATGCAGCACAAATTTGCAAAGAATAAAGCACTAGAACAAAAACTAATTGGACCAATGGAGGAGTCACATACCAAGGAACAATCTCCTCAAGCAGTTTTGCGAGAGGTGCTTTGAGCAAGGAGATCGAAAATCACAGCAAAAGTGGCTGGAACTCGTGCTTGAGTTGGTTTTTCGGGTTTGTGTGAGACAGAGGAAGAAGATGGGTGCTGGGATAAGTGGAGGAGGGCTACAGTGGGCCCACGAGGCAGGGGGGCGCGCCCACCACCCTCGTGGCCAGGTGGCAGCTCCTCCCACGGTAATTTTGCACAGTAAATCCTCACATATTCCCGAAAAAATCATATTAGATTGGCATGGCATTTTGAGGACTTTTATTTTCGGGATATTTTTATATTGCACGAATAAGTCAGGAAACAGACAGAAAAATACTATTTTTACTTTATTTCTACTAATTAACAGAAAATAAAGAGAAGGTACAGAAGGTGGTTCTTCTAGTTTCATCCATCTCATGCTCATCAAAAAGAATCCACTAACAAGGTTGATCAAGTCTTGTTAACAAACTCATTCCGATAATCATGAAACCGGAGAAATTTCGAATAACACTAAGTTACCTCAATGGGGATATGCACATCCCCTATAATAAGTATATCATATTTCTTTTTGAAAGTAGGAAGAGGAAATTCAAAACCTCCAATTATAATCAATGGAATTTTTCCAATGGAGTTGATACTATGAACTTGAGGTTGTTTCCTCGGAAAGTGTACCGTATGCTCATTACCATTAACATGAAAAGTGACATTGCATTTGTTGCAATCAATAACAGCCCCTGCAGTATTAAGAAAAGGTCTTCCAAGAATAATAGACATACTATCATCCTCGAGAATATCAAGAATAAGAAAGTCCGTTAAAATAGTAATGTTTGCGACCACAACAGGCACATCCTCACAGATACCGACAGGTATAGCAGTTGATTTATCAGCCATTTGCAAAGATATTTCAGTAGGTGTTAACTTATTCAAGTCAAGTCTACGATATAAAGAGAGAGGCTTAATACTAACACCGGCTCCAAGATCACATAAAGCAGTTAAATATAATTTCTTTTAATGGAGCAAGGTGTAGTAGGTACTCCGGGGTCTCCAAGTTTCTTTGGTATTCCACTCTTAAAAGTATAATTAGCAAGCATGGTGGAAATCTCAGCTTCCGGTATCTTTCTTTTATTAGTAATGATATCCTTCATATATTTAGCATAAGTATTTGTTTTGAGCACATCAGTTAATCGCATACGCAAAAAGATAGGCCTAATCATTTCAGCAAAGCGCTCAAAATCCTCATCATCCTTTTTCTTGGATGGTTTTGGAGGAAAAGGCATGGGTTTCTGAACCCAAGGTTCCCTTTCTTTACCATGTTTCCTAGCAACAAAGTCTCTTTTATCATAATGTTGATTCTTTGATTGTGGGTTATCAAGATCAACAGCAAGTTCAATTTCTACATCATTGTCATTACTAGGTTGAGCATCATCATGAACATCGTCATTAATATTTTCACTAGGTTCATGTTCATTACCAGATTGTGTTTTAGCATCAGACATAGATATATCATTTGGATTATCAGGTGATTCAGCAATAGGTTCACTAGAAGTTTGCACAATTCTATCATTTTTCTTCTTCTTCTTTTTAGAAGAACTAGGAACATCAATATTATTTCTTTGAGAATCTTGCTCGATTCTCTTAGGGTGGCCTTCAGGATACAAAGGTTCCTGAGTCATTCTACCAGTTCTAGTAGCCACTCTAACATCATAATCATTTTTCTTACTATTCATTTCATCAAGCACTTCTTTTTGAGCCTTAAGTACTTTTTCTACTTGAGTGGTAACCATAGAAGCATGTTTGCTAACAAGTTTAAGTTCACCTTTAATATTAGCCATATAATCACCCAAGCGTCTAATCATATAAGCATTTTCTTTTAATTGTCTACCAAAATAAGCATTGAAGTCGCCTTTCTTAAACATAAAGTTATCAAACTCATCCAAGCACTGACTAGCAATTTTAGTAGGAGGGACTTTAGCTTTATCATATCTATAGAGAGAATTTACCTTTACTACCTGTGTTAGGATATCGGGATCTGGAGGTTCTTCAGTAAATAAAGAATTGAGATCATATGTTTCTTCAACAGGCGGTATATTAAGACCATGTATTTCTTCAATAGGAGGTAAATTCTTAACATCTTCAGCTTTAATACCTTTTTCTTTCATAGATTTCTTTGCCTCTTGCATATCTTCGGGACTGAGGAATAGAACACCTCTCTTCTTCGGAGTTGGTTTAAGAATACGCTCAGTAATTGGAGCAGGAGCCGGCTCAGGAGGTGGCTCAGGAGGTTCCCAATTATTTTCATTTGTCTACATATTATTCAATAGAATTTCAGCTTAATCCGGTGTTCTTTCCCTAAAAAGAGAACCAGCACAACTATCCAGGTAATCTCTGGAAGCATCGGCTAGTCCATTATAAAAGATATCAAGTATTTCGGGTTTCTTAAGAGGATGATCAGGCAAAGCATTAAGTAACTTGAGAAGCCTCCCCCAAGATTGTGGGAGACTCTCTTCTTTAATTTGCACGAAGTTGTATATTTCCCTCAAAGCAGCTTGTTTCTTATGAGCAGGGAAATATTTAGCAGAGAAGTAATAAATCATATCCTGGGGACTACGCACACAACCAGGATCAAGAGAGTTAAACCATATCTTAGCATCACCCTTTAAGGAGAACGGAAATATTTTGAGTATATAGAAGTAACGCGATCTCTCATCATTAGTGAACAGGGCAACTGTATCATTTAACTTAGTAAGATGTGCCACAATAGTTTCAGATTCATAGCCATAAAACGAATCAGATTCAACCAAAGTAATTATATCAGGATTAACAGAGAATTCATAATCCTTATCAGGAACACAGATAGGTGAAGTAGCAAAAGCAGGGTCGGGTTTCATTTTATCTCTAAGTGATTCTTTGTTCCATTTAACTAATAACCTCTTAAGCTCATATCTATCCCTGCAAGCTAAAATAGCGGCAGAAGATTCCATATCAAAAAGATAACCCTCAGGGATAACAGGCATATTTTCATCATCACTATGATCATCATATTCAGATTCAATAATTTTTTTTCTCTAGCCCTAGCAATTTGTTCATCAAGAAAGTCACCAAGGGGCATAGTAGTATCAGGCATAGAAGTAGTTTCATCATAAGTATCATGCATAGCAGAAGTGGCATCATCAATAACATGCGACGTATCAGAACGAATAGCAGAAGCAGGTTTAGGTGTCGCTAGCCTACTCATAACATAAGGTGAATCAAGTGCAGAGCTAGATGGCAGTTCCTTACCTCCCCTCGTAGTTGAGGGATAAATTGTTGTCTTAGCGTCTTTCAAGTTCTTCATAGTTTCCAGCAGATATAAATCCCAAGTGACTCAAAGAATAGAGCTATGCTCCCCGACAACGGCGCCAGAAATTGGTCTTGATAACCCACAAGTATAGGGGATCGCAAAAGCTTTCGAGGGTAGAGTATTCAACCCAAATTTATTGATTCGACACAAGGGGAGCCAAAGAATATTCTCAAGTATTAGCAGCTGAGTAGTCAATTCAACCACACCTGGAAACTTAGTATCTGCAGCAAAGTGTTTAGTAGCAAAGTAATATGATACTGGTGGTAGCAGAAACAAAAGTAAAGACAACAAAAGTAATGTTTTTGGTATTTGTAGTGATTGTAACAGTAGCAGCGGGAAAGTAAATAAGCGAGAACCAGTATATGGAAAACTCGTAGGCACCGGATCAGTGATGGATAATTATGCCGGATGCGGTTCATCATGTAACAGTCATAACATAGGGTGACACAGAACTAGCTCCAATTCATCAATGTAATGTAGGCATGTATTCCGTATATAGTCATACGTGCTTATGGAAAAGAACTTGCATGACATCTTTTGTCCTACCCTCCCATGGCAGCGGGGTCCTATTGGAAACTAAGGGATATTAAGGCCTCCGTTTAATAGAGAACCGGAACAAAGCATTAGCACATAGTGAATACATGAACTCCTCAAACTAAGGTCATCACCGGGAGTGGTCCCGATTATTGTCACTTCGGGGTTGCCGGATCATAACACATAGTAGGTGACTATAGACCTGCAAGATAGGATCAAGAACTCACATATATTCATGAAAACATAATAGGTTCAGATCTGAAATCATGGCACTCGGGCCCTAGTGACAAGCATTAAGCATAGCAAAGTCATAGCAACATCAATCTCAGAACATAATGGATACTAGGGATCAAACCCTAACAAAACTAACTCGATTACATGATAAATCTCATCCAACCCATCACCGTCCAGCAAGCCTATGATAGAATTACTCACGCACGGCGGTGAGCATTATGAAATTGGTGATGGAGGATGGTTGATGATGACGACGGCGATGAATCCCCCTCTCCGGAGCCCCGAACGGACTCCAGATCAGCCCTCCCGAGAGGTTTTAGGGCTTGGCGGCGGCTCCGTATCGTAAAACGCGATGATTTATTCTCTCTTATTTTTTTCTCTCCAAAAGCAAATATATAGAGTTGGAGTTGGCGTCGGAGGGCATCCAGGGGGGCCACGAGGTAGGGGCGCGCCCTAGAGGGGGGGCACCCTCGTGGACAGGGTGTGGGCCCCCTGGTCTTCATCTTTGGCGACGATTTTTTATTATTTTTTCTAAGATGTTCCGTGGAGTTTCAGGTCATTCTGAGAATATTTGTTTTCTGCACATAAAACAACACCATGGCAATTCTGCTGAAAACAGCGTCAGTCCGGGTTAGTTCCATTCAAATCATACAAGTTACAGTCCAAAACAAGGGCAAAAGTGTTTGGAAAAGTAGATACGACGGAGACATATCAGTGCCTCCTTATTACGTGCAAAATAATTATTCCTCCACCTGGCAGCGGGGACCCACCGGACGGGCCACCGTATTTCACGAAAAAACGTTTGCCCCTGACTGCTGGGACCCACCAGCTACATCTTCGCACGCAAGAAAGTGCGTCCGAGCAAAAAAAACAATTCGCCCCCCTGACTGATGGGACCCACCAGCTACATCTTCGCAGGCAAGGAAGTGCCTGACAGTCAGGACCCACCTGGTCGAAGCGTACGTAGCATTGTCATTCTAGTCGCGAACGTGTACGTACATATATACTGGTGGATGTAGAGGCGCGCACGTGTTGTAGTAGAGGCGCGTATGTGTCGTAGTAGAGGCGCGCACGTAGCATGTACACGTACGTACAGCGGCCAGGGTGCAAGAAAGAAAATACGGCCACGTATGTGTACATACGGGCGGGGTCTCGAACGCCTACTCGCGCATACGTACGGCTAGGGCTCTTGTACATGGCTGGGTCGGTACGGAGAAATGGCGTCGTCGTCATGTTCATGGGGAGGCAATGGAATGCATCGTGTTCATGGGGAGGCAACGGAATGCGTCGTGTTCATCGGGAGGCAACGGAACGTGTGGGAGCCAACCGGCTGGGTCAGAACAGAATGCGTGGTCGTGTTCATCGGGAGGGCTTGGACGGAACAGGCGATGGAAACGAGGCCTGGCGTACTGCACAACGGAGGAAACGGACCTCCTACGTTCGTAACGGGGTCCTGTTGATCGGGAGGGGTCTGGGGTACCGCAAAACGGAGGAAACGGACCTCCTACGGTCGAAACGGGGGTCCTGTTGATCGGGAGGGGTGTGGCGTACCGCAAAATGGACGAAACGGACCTCCTACAGTCGAAATGGGGGTCCTGTTGATCGGGAGGGGTGTGGCGTACCGCAAAACGGACGAAACGGACCTCCTACGGTCGAAACGGGGGTCCTGTTCATCGGGAGGGTTGTGACGTACCGCAAAACGAGACTCCACGGGATACTGTTCATCTCCACCGTCGACCTCCTCCAGCCTCCACGGGCTCTTGTTCATCCAGCCTCCACCGCGCGCTACTTCACAGGCTACTGTTCAACCACCCCTCCACCGTCTACTATTCATCCAGCCCTCCACACCACGGGGTCCTGTTCAACCACCCCTCCACGGGCACCCCTCCACCGTCTACTGTTCATCCAGCCCTCCACCACACCACGGGGTCCTGTTCATCCAGAGGCAATGCCACCGCTCACTGTTCATCCAACCCCCCCCCCCCCCCCCCCGCAACGCTCATTGTTCATCCCAGAGGCAGCATCGATCGGCTTCAGTTAGCAGCAGTAGCGAAGGAATCGCTCGATCGGGTTTAGTTAACAGCCATCGGTCGATCGCTCGGGTTCAGTAACGCGTAGCCTGCAGTGCAATCGCTCGGGTTCAGTTAGAGCCCAACGCCTCGCTCGGGTTCAGTTAGAGCCAACGCCTCGCACACACGCGCGTACGTGTATGAGAGAAACGCGCATCGCTCGGCCCCGACCTCCCACCGTAACCGGGAACTCCCCGAAATTTTCCTCCCCCTCGCTTCTACCATGGTTTTTTCCGTCATGGACGGCCCAAAGAATGTCATGCAGCTGCGTCTCCGGCCCGCCCAGGACGAAAAGCCCATTTTCGGTCATGATTTTTTGTCATAGAAGTAGGAGCCCACCACATCTATGATGATACCGGGTTTTGTCACAATTATCGTCATAGAAGTGTCATATGTATGACAGGAAAAAAATTCGTTCGGCCCAAAATGTCATGGATGTGTCTTTTTTTTGTAGTGTTAGGTTGCGATGTAGAAGTTCAAGTGGAGCATCATGAAGAAATCAAATGCTTGAAGCTTGCCGTCCATTATGGTAACAATGGATTTATGAAGATGTGTCGAAGAGTGTCTCGCCCATAGTGGAGTATGGGGAGCAATCAACTAGTCTTCATCGAGCCAACACAATCAAGAAAGGTGGTCCAACTTGAGGAAGTCAAGATCGTCATCATCTAGCACAAGTGGACCATGTGCAAGACAAAGGTTTTCCCTTGATAGGTTTTCTATTTTACCGGTCTCATAGTGGTAGTTGGGAGACCAGGTTATAGGATCGATTGTTGTACTATCAAGGGGGGCTCTCGATGAGTAGCTTGATCGTATCGTTCATAGAGAGCTCAAACCATTGCATCCTTACATCATATTTCTTGGTTATTGTTTGGTTCTCTTTGAGAGTTTTGGAGCTTATGGTCATTGATACGTCTCCAACGTATCTATAATTTTTGATTGCTCCATGCTATTATATTATCTATTTTGGATGTTAATGGGATTTATTTTACACTTTCATATCATTTTTGGGACTAACCTACTAATCGGAGGCCAAGCCCAAATTGCTGTTTTTTTGCCTATTTTAGGGTTTCGAAGAAAAGGAATATCAAACAGAGTCCAAACAGAATGAAACCTTCGGGGACGTGATTTTCTCAACAAACGTGATCCACGAGACTTGGAGTGGCCGTCAAGAAACAAGGGAGGAAGGCACGAGGCAGGGGGCGCGCCTACCCCCCTGGGCGCGCCCTCCACCCTCGTGGGCCCTCCGTTGCTCCACCGACGTACTTCTTCCTCCTATATATATCCACATACCCCCCAAACATCCAGGAGCACCACGAAAACCTAATTCGACTGCCGCAACCTTCTATACTCGAGAGATCCCATCTCGGGGCCTTTTCCGGACCTCCGCCGGAGGGAGCATTGATCACAGAGGGCCTCTACATCAACTCCATGGCCTCTCCGGTGATGTGTGAGTAGTTTACTTCAGACCTACGGGTCCATAGTTATTAGCTAGATGGCTTCTTCTCTCTCTTTGGATCTCAATACAAAGTTCTCCTCGATTCTCTTGGAGATCTATTAGATGTAATCTTCTTTTGCGGTGTGTTTGTCGAGATCCGATGAATTGTGGGTTTATGATCCAGATTATCTATGAACAATATTTGATTATCCTCTGAATTCTTTTATGTATGATTAGTTTATCTTTGCAAGTCTCTTCGAATTATTAGTTTGGTTTGGCCTACTAGATTGATCTTTCTTGCAATGGGAGAAGTGCTTAGCTTTGGGTTCAATCTTGCAGTGTTCGATCCCAGTGACAGAAAGGGAACCGATACGTATTGTATTGTTGCCATTGAGGATAAAAAGATGGGGTTTATATCATATTGCATGAGTTTATCCCTCTACATCATGTCATCTTCCTTAAAGCATTACTCTGTTCTTATGAACTTAATACTCTAGATGCATGCTGGATAGCGGTTGATGTGTGGAGTAATAGTAGTAGATGCAGAATCGTTTCGGTCTACTTGTCTCGGACGTGATGCCTATATACATGATCATACCTAGATATTCTCATAACTATGCTCAATTCTATCAATTGCTCGACAGTAATTCGTTTACCCACCGTAATACTTATGCTCTTGAGAGAAGCCACTAGTGAAACCTATGGCCCCGGGTCTATCTTTCATCATATTAATCTTCCAACACTTAGTTATTTCCTTTGCCATTTATTTTACTTTGCATCTTTATCATAAAAATACCAAAAATATTATCTTATCATATCTATCAGATCTCACTCTCGTAAGTGACCGAGAAGGGCTTGACAACCCCTTTATCCCGTTGGTTGCGAGGTTCTTATTTGTTTGTGTAGGTAGGTGGGACTTGAGCGTGATCTCCTACTGGATTGATACCTTGGTTTTAAAAAACTGAGGGAAATACTTACGCTACGTTGCTGCATCACCCTTTCCTCTTCAAGGGAAAACCAACGCAGTGCTCAAGAGGTAGCAGTCATCTTGATGACAAGCTCGAGTTCATCAAAAACGGAGTTCACTCGCATCTTCTATGATGTTTTCGACGTTGGAGGTTATGTCGGTTCTTCTCTGTTGGAGGTTTCACTCCTCTATCTGTTAGGCATACCTCCCCTGCCTCTTCTTACTATATCCAGTCACTGTTTTGATGCTACTCGCCGTCTTGTTTCCAACAAGCTTGAGCTTGCTCGATTCAGAGCTCATTTGCAGAAGTTATGGCAGTTCTGGTTTTCCTTGGAGTATACTTGTTTTCATGGAAGTG
This sequence comes from Triticum urartu, assembly GCF_056163025.1. NCBI lineage: Eukaryota > Viridiplantae > Streptophyta > Magnoliopsida > Poales > Poaceae > Triticum > Triticum urartu. The sequence continues at coordinate 34,679,691 of NC_141877.1, forward strand.
GCATATGTTTGGTGCCAGTGGTAGTACGCGGGGCCAGAGCGGCAGTACCGCGTATCGCCACAAGCAGTAGTACCGCTGTCTCACAACAGTAGTACCGCCCATGGCCATAAGCGGTAGTACGGCTCTGGTTCCGCGTTGGTACCGCCTCGACTCGAGACGTGGTTTTCTCATGTCGGGTTCAGCGGCAGTAGTAGCGGCAGTAGGAGCAGTTGTGCCGCTCATGTGTGGTAGTACCGCTGGGCCAAGCGGCAGTACCGCCGCTGCCAACGGTATAACTGCTCGCCCCAGCGGTAGTGCCGCTCATACGGCTCTGTCTCGCCCTCTACTTTGCTCCGCTCTTTGTGTTCTACCGCCCGGGCGGTAGTACCGCTCCCCTGAGCGGTAGTACCGCTCGTGCGTGGACTGAGCACATAACGGTTGGATTCGGGAGCTCCTATAAAAGGGGGTCTTCTTCCCCATTGAGCCTTATCTCTTGAGCTTGTGTTCTTCCCCCATTGTTGACCTTCTTCGAGCTTGCTAACTCTCAATCCCTCCATGGATTCTTGCTAGTTTTTGAGGGAAAAGAGAGAGATCTAGATCCACATTTCCACCAATCACTTTCTCCTCTATGTGAGGGGAACCCCTTGGATCTATATCTTGGAGTTCTTGGTGTTCTCCTTCTTATTCTTCCTCTCACTTTCCTCCCTAGCATTAGTTGCTTCAGTGGGATTTGAGAGAGAAGGACTTGGGCACTCCGTGTGCCCTTGCCGTTGCATTTGGTGCATCGGTTTGAGTTCTCCACGGTGATACGTGGTAGTTACAAGTTGAGAAGCTTATTACTCTTGGGTGCTAGGTGCCCTTGAGCTTGTTCCTCTTGGGTTCTTGGGCGCCCTAGACGGTTGGTGGTGTTCGGAGCTCAATCATTGTGGTGTAAAAGCTCCGGGCAAGCGTCGGGGTCTCCAATTAGGTTGTGGAGATCGCCCCGAGCAATTTGATGGGTACTGGTGACCGCCCCCAAGGGTTGCCAAAGTGTACGGGTTCGGTGACCGCCCCCAAGGGTTGCCATTCGTACGGGTTCGGTGACCGCCCTCAAGGGTCCCTTAGTGGAATCACGGCATCTTGCATTGTGCGAGGGCGTGAGGAGATTACGGTGGCCCTAGTGGCTTCTTGGGGGGCATTGTGCCTCCACATCGCTCCAAATAGAGATTAGCATCCGCAAGGGTGTGAACTTCGGGATACATCGTCGTCTCCGCGTGCCTCGGTTATCTCTTACCCGAGCCCTTTACTTATGCACTTTAATTTGTGATAGCCATATTGTTTCTTGTCATATATCTTGCTATCACTTTGTTGTTTATCTTGCTTAGCATAAGTTGTTGGTGCACATAGGTGAGCCTAGTTGTTGTAGGTTTTGTGCTTGACAAATTAACCGCTAGGTTTATTCCGCATTTGTTCAAGCCTAAACCGTAACTATTTTAAAGCGCCTATTCACCCCCCCCCCCCTCTAGGCGACATCCACATTCTTTCACCCTTCATACCGGATGATGCACTTTCGGTTCCTCAAACATCAACTGTAATAGGGTGATCATAACGGCAACTCACATGTACATCGGAATCGTATAACAGGGGATTAGATAGCTCAAGGCTGAGATTTGCCCCACTTGAGGCAAAGAGGGTGATGTGTTGTAGGATGATGGACGACCAAGAGGGTGATGTGTTGTAGAGTGGTGTGGTTCTTTTACCCCACATTCGCAAATGGTAAGCATCCTTTGTAAGCAAACATATAATCCACAAAGCGCTACAAAGCACATACATCTTGGTCCACCTACATATGTGTGAGCACTAAGAAAGCAAGTGTGATCACTAAGAAAGCAAATCAAAACAAATATCAATTGCATAATAGTGAAGGGATATTTACCATATAACACATGCTTGGTCAAATTTATATTAGAGGTGTGTTGTGCAAATACCTAACAAATTAAGGCAATCTTGATATGACAGCCTCATGAAAGAGCTGATGTCAATCCTTGCCTTAATTCTGGTTGTTCTTGTAACAAAATGGGACTAAAGTTCATAAGTAAGATTTCTTGGCTTAGAGTAGCATGCTGATGGGACAGTGAATATATCCATGTAACAACTTGACATGTCCGGGTATAATTAATACTCATAATGTGTTAGATCAAAGTGAATATTTGACACACAAATGGATGAATTTTAACTATAAATACATAAATATATAAAAGATTCAACACTACAAGTATCTCTTCAGATAACTTACGCAGCAAAAGTGATATGGGAGTATGGGACTGCAGGTGTATCTATAGTACACATGACATGCACAAAAAGTGGAAACCTAGGCCGCAGTTTAGTTCTATTTGTAGAAGGGGACAACAATGCAATGCTAGTAGTTCAAGCTGCTTGACCTCCCTTCTTGCACTCTCAGCTCTCACTCTGGCAAGGGTAGCTTCACCTTCTGCATGTTGCTTGCTTATCTTAGCACTTTCCAGCATAACCTCCAATTCTCTCAACCAAGATGTTAGTTCACCCAATTTATGCAAGTCTATCAATGCTTGCCTCTTAACAACTCAAAAGAGGTAGAAAAATCTTAATGCGAGTAGGAGTAAGAAATTATATTCCCTTGACAATAATATCATTCTTCCTCACAAGTTTCAAGCAAAAGTCATTTTGAATTTGGCAAAGGTACTAGTTGTATAGTTGTGTTTATGATCATAGGGAATATAGTACTCTAAATAATGGTTGGTACTTGGTAACGATGAGTTATAAAAGAAATTTTCTTTGGCAAACTGATGATGGACACATCCACAAATATGCAATGTTGCTACAAGAGGGCTTGTGCAGTTATGTTTATAATCTATAGCTAACGATAAGTTATAAAATAAGTTTTCTGTGGTAAACATGCGACACCCTTCTTTTAGTTGTTTCTGAACTGGTCAATTCGGGTTGCTATGACTAGTTCTTCCACGAGCAACCAACATCCCTCAATAACTTTAGTCCTACTTGCACACTGGTGGTGGTATGAGTTGCTAGCATGCTAGATTATATATTTTCGGTCATAGAAATTGTGTGATCCAAATAAGACGGGCAACGTATAACAAAGTTACGACTTAGGCATACATAGTCTGAGACTTTTTATCTATAATTCAAAAGAAAAATGATGATTTATCATTTGTTTCCACTCAATCAAAAAATTATTTATGGGGAGATAAGTGCACCCATATTAAGCAACTATCAATTAGTTATTGGCTGACATTGAGTGCAAAGCATAAATCAGACAAAAACAAAAAGAAAACCAAGCAGCCATGATGTTCCTTGTGTGTGTGTGCGGGCACACGCGCATAAGGATCGCTATTGAAAAGAACATATCCCATAAGTTGAAGAGGAACGAAAGAAGGATCATGTATGTGAGTTCCTATGTATAGAGTTGCCTCAAGTCACATGTTTATACTTTCCAGCGCACTAATTTTAAGTTTTTTCGGTTGCATTGCTGAACATCTCGGGTACAGAGGTGAGGTTGATTCAATGTTTCAGGAACCTGTTACATTCTCTTTGCTAAAACTTTCATTGTTTGTGCTTAGAAGTTTATGCACTTTATAAAGTGTATTAGTTAGGGGAGGTTAATGCTAAGCAGGGCAAGGTGCTCTTTTGTCGCCCTTCAATGAAGTATCCATTACTATTAGCAGATGGAAATGATCATGTTGGTGTGTTCTTACAAAGCATGAAGGTTCGAAGCAAAACATCTAATCATGAAGGCCAACAACAAGAAGAACAGGTCAAGAACTGGACACACAAAGGATTATGTGATGAAGAGAATGACGCCAAAGCATGATGGTTGGGAAGCAAACCATCCAAGCATGACGGCCAAGAGAAAACCATCTAGAGTGCTGACAAGCAACAAGCTACTCCACCAACGTTTTCTCCTTATCTACATTCATAAACCATGTAGCTAGATAGTGTACTATCTTAAACCAGTGCTCACCTATTATACTTTTTCATAGACAAATTAAGCTACAAATTTGAGAAATGATTGGCTCATACACGGGCGTAGCGTGCTGCCGCGCCTTTGCCTGCTAGTCTAACACAAGGGGTCAACTTCCTATATACCGCTATGCATCATAAGATAATATTTTGATATTTTGCTCATGGAATAGCACGGTACAACACACCGATAAGATGCATCATAACACGAACCCCTGAGATTCAATCTCATGATGCTTGTTGTCATGTGTTGCTCATGGAATAGCATGGTACAACACTAGAACGCATAACGCCTTAATTTGAAAACCAGAGATTTCCACCCTATAATATGCTCCACTTTGTCTATGTAAGACGGGAATGAAGGAAATATGCCCTAGAGGCAATAATAAAGTTATTATTTATTTCCTTATATCATGATAAATGTTTATTATTCATGCTAGAATTGTATTAACCGGAAACATAATACATGTGTGAATACATAGACAAACAGAATGTCACTAGTATGCCTCTACTTGACTAGCTTGTTGATCAAAGATGGTTAAGTTTCCTAACCATTGACATGGGTTGTCATTTGATTAACGGGATCACACCATTAGGAGAATGATGTGATTGACTTGACCCATTCCGTTAGCTTAGCACCCGATCGTTTAGTATGTTGCTATTGCTTTCTTCATGACTTATACATGTTCCTATGACTATGAGATTATGCAACTCCCATTTACCGGAGGAACACTTTGTGTGCTACCAAACGTCACAACGTAACTGGGTGATTATAAAGGTGCTCTACAGGTGTCTCTGAAGGTACTTGTTGGGTTGGCGTATTTCGAGATTAGGATTTGTCACTCCGATTGTCAGAGAGGTATCTCTGGGCCCTCTCGGTAATGCACATCACTTAAGCCTTGAAATCATTGCAACTAATGAGTTAGTTGCAGGATGATGTATTACAGAACGAGTAAAGAGACTTGCCGGTACCGAGATTGAACTAGGTATTGAGATACCGACGATCGAATCTCGGGCAAGTAACATACCGATGATAAAGGGAACAACGTATGTTGTTATTCGGTTTGACCGATAAAGATCTTCGTAGAATATGTGGGAGCCAATATGAGCATCCAGGTTCCGCTATTTGTTATTGACCAGAGACGTGTCTCGGTCATGTCTACATAGTTCTCGAACCCGTAGGGTCCGCACGCTTAACGTTTTGATGACAGTTATATTATGAGTTTATATGTTTTGATGTACCGAAGGTTGTTTGGAGTCTCGGATGTGATCACGGACATGACGAGGAGTCTCGAAATGGTCGAGACATGAAGATTGATATATTGGAAGCCTATGTTTGGATATCGGAAGTGATCCGGGTGAAATCGGGATTTTACCGGAGTACCGGGAGGTTACCGGAACCCCCCGGGACTTAATGGGCCTTAGTGGGCCTTGGTGGAAAGAGAGGAGAGGCGGCCAGGGAATGGGCCGCGCCCCCTCCCCCTAGTCCGAATAGGACAAGGAGAGGGGGGCGGCGCCCCCTTCCTTCTTCTCTTCCACCTCTTTCCCCTCTCTCTTCTAGTCCAACAAGGAAAAGGGGGGAGTCCTACTCCCGGTAGGAGTAGGACTCCTCCTGGCGCGCCCCTCTCTAGGCCGGCCGCACCCCCCTTGCTCCTTTATATACGGGGGGTAGGGGGCACCCCAGAGACACAACAATTGATCGTTTGATCTTTTAGCCGTGTGCGGTGCCCCCTCCACCATAGTCCACCTCGATAATACTGTAGCGGTGCTTAAGCGAAGCCCTGCGTCGGTAGAACATCATCATCGTCACCACGCCGTCGTGCTGACGAAACTCTCCCTCAACACTCGGCTGGATCAGAGTTCGAGGGACGTCATCGGGTTGAACGTGTGCTGAACTCGGAGGTGCTGTACGTTCGGTACTTGATCGGTCGGATCGTGAAGACGTACGACTACATCAACCGCGTTGTGCCAACGCTTCCGCTTTCGGTCTACGAGGGTACATGGACAACACTCTCCCCTCTCGTTGCTATGCATCACCATGATCTTGCATGTGTGTAGGATTTTTTTTTGAAATTACTACGTTCCCCAATAGTGGCATTCGAGCCTGGTTTTATGCGTAGATGTCATATGCACGAGTAGAACACAAGTGAGTTGTGGGCGATATAAGTCATACTGCTTACCAGCATGTCATACTTTGGTTCGGCGGTATTGTTGGATGAAGCGGCCCAGACCGACATTACGCGTACGCTTACGCGAGACTGGTTCTACCGACGTGCTTTGCACACAGGTGGCTGGCGGGTGTCAGTTTCTCCAACTTTAGTTGAACTGAGTGTGGCTACGCCCGGTCCTTGAGAAGGTTAAAACAGCACCAACTTGATAAACTATCGTTGTGGTTTTGATGCGTAGGTAAGAACAGTTCTTGCTAAGCTCGTAGCAGCCACGTAAATTTTGCAACAACAAAGTAGAGGACGTCTAACTTGTTTTTGCAGGGCATGTTGTGATGTGATATGGTCAAGACATGATGCTAAATTTTATTGTATGAGATGATCATGTTTTGTAGCCGAGTTATCGGCAACTGGCAGGAGCCATATGGTTGTCGCTTTATTGTATGCAATGCAATCGCCCATTAATGCTTTACTTTATCACTAAGCGGTAGCGATAGTCGTGGAAGCATAAGATTGGCGAGACGAAACGATGCTACGATGGAGATCAAGGTGTCGCGCCGGTGACGAATCATGACGGTGCTTCGGAGATGGAGATCACAAGCACAAGATGATGATGGCCATATCATATCACTTATATTGATTGCATGTGATGTTTATCTTTTATGCATCTTATCTTGCTTTGATTGACGGTAGCATTATAAGATGATCCCTCACTAAATTATCAAAGTATAAGTGTTCTCCCTGAGTATGCACCGTTGCGAAAGTTCTTCGTGCTGAGACACCACGTGATGATCGGGTGTGATAGGCTCTACGTTCAAATACAACGGGTGCAAAACAGTTGCACACGCGGAATACTCAGGTTAAACTTGACGAGCCTAGCATATAACAGATATGGCCTCGGAACACGGAGACCGAAAGGTCGAGCGTGAATCATATAGTAGATATGATCAACGTAGTGATGTTCACCGTTGAAACTACTCCATCTCACGTGATGATCAGACATGTTTTAGTTGATATGGATCACGTGATCACTTAGAGGATTAGAGGGATGTCTATCTAAGTGGGAGTTCTTAAATAATATGATTAATTGAACTTAAATTTATCATGAACTTAGTACCTGATAGTATCTTGCTTGTCTATGTTGATTGTAGATAGATGGCCCGTGTTGTTGTTCCGTTGAATTTTAATGCGTTCCTTGAGAAAGCAAAGTTGAAAGATGATGGTAGCAATTACACGGACTGGGTCCGTAACTTGAGGATTATCCTCATTGCTGCTCAGAAGAATTACGTCCTGGAAGCACCGCTAGGTGTACCACCTGCACCAGCAACTGCAGACATTGTGAATGCCTGGCAGACACGTGTTGATGACTACTCGATAGTTCAGTGTGCCATGCTTTACGGCTTAGAACCAGGACTTCAACGACGTTTGAACGTCATGGAGCATATGGGATGTTCCAGGAGTTGAAGTTAATATTTCAAAAGAATGCCCGGATTGAGAGATATGAAGTCTCCAATAAGTTCTACAGTTGCGAGATGGAAGAGAATAGTTTTGTCAGTGAGCATATACTCAAGATGTCTGGGTACTGCAATCACTTGATTCAACTGGGAGTTAATCTTCCGGATGATAGCGTCATTGACAGAATTCTCCAATCACTGCCACCAAGCTACAAGAGCTTCGTGATGAACTATAATATGCAAGGGATGGATAAGACAATTCCCGAGCTCTTCGCAGTGCTAAAGGCAGCGGAGGTAGAAATCAAGAAGGAGCATCAAGTGTTGATGGTCAATAAGACCACCAGTTTCAAGAAAAAGGGCAAAGGAAAGAAGAAGGGGAACTTCAAGAAGAACATCAAGCAAGTTGCTGCTCAGGAGAAGAAACCCAAGTCTAGACCTAAGCCTGAGACTGAGTGCTTCTACTGCAAGCAGACTGGTCACTGGAAGCGGAACTGCCCCAAGTATTTGGCGGATAAGAAGGATGGCAAAGTGAACAAAGGTATATGTGATATACATGTTATTGATGTGTACCTTACTAATGCTCGCAGTAGCACCTGGGTATTTGATACTGGTTCTGTTGCTAATATTTGCAACTCGAAACATGGGCTACGGATTAAGCGAAGATTGGCTAAGGACGAGGTGACGATGCGCGTGGGAAATGGTTCCAAAGTCGATGTGATCGCAGTCGGCACGCTACCTCTACATCTACCTTCGGGATTAGTATTAGACCTAAATAATTGTTATTTGGTGCCAGCGTTGAGCATGAACATTATATTTGGATCTTGTTTGATGCGAGACGGTTATTCATTTAAATCAGAGAATAATGGTTGTTCTATTTATATGAGTAATATCTTTTATGGTCATGCACCCTTGAAGAGTGGTCTATTTTTGCTAAATCTTGATAGTGGTGATACACATATTCATAATATTGAAGGCAAAAGATGCAGAGTTGATAATGATAGTGCAACTTATTTGTGGCACTGCTGTTTAGGTCATATCGGAGTAAAGCGCATGAAGAAACTCCATACTGATGGACTTTTGGAACCACTTGATTATGAATCACTTGGTACTTGCGAACCGTGCCTCATGGGCAAGATGACTAAAACGTCGTTCTCCGGAACTATGGAGAGAGCAACAGATTTGTTGGAGATCATACATACAGATGTATGTGGTCCGATGAATGTTGAGGCTCGTGGCGGATATCGTAATTTTCTCACCTTCACAGATGATTTAAGCAGATATGGGTATATCTACTTAATGAAACATAAGTCTAAAACATCTGAAAAGTTCAAAGAATTTCAGAGTGAAGTTGAAAATCATCGTAACAAGAAAATAAAGTTTATACGATCTGATCGTGGAGGAGAATATTTGAGTTATGAGCTTGGTCTTCATTTGAAACAATGTGGAATAGTTTCGCAACTCACGCCACCTGAAACACCACAGCGTAAGGGTGTGTCCGAACGTCGTAATCGTACTTTACTAGATAAGGTGCGATCTATGATGTCTCTTACTGATTTACCGCTATCGTTTTGGGGTTATGCTTTAGAGACGGCCGCATTCACCTTAAATAGGGCACCATCAAAATCTGTTGAGACGACGCCTTATGAACTGTGGTTTGGTAAGAAACCAAAGTTGTCGTTTCTGTAAGTTTGGGGCTGCGATGCTTATGTGAAAAAGCTTCAACCTGATAAGCTCGAACCCAAATCGGAGAAATGTGTCTTCATAGGATACCCAAAGGAGACTGTTGGGTACACCTTCTATCACAGATCCGAAGGCAAGACTTTTGTTGCTAAATTCGGAGTTTTTCTAGAGAAGGAGTTTCTCTCAAAAGAAGTGAGTGGGAGGAAAGTAGAACTTGATGAGGTAACTGTACCTGCTCCCTTATTGGAAAGTAGTTCATCACAGAAACCGGTTTCTGCGACACCTACACCAATTAGTAAGGAAGTTAATGATGATGATCATGAAACTTTAGATCAAGTTGTTACTGAACCTCGTAGGTCAACCAGAGTAAGATCCACACTAGAGTGGTACGGTAATCCTGTTCTGGAAGTTATGTTACTAGACCATGACGAACCTACGAACTATGAAGAAGCGATGGTGAGCCCAGATTCCGCAAAATGGCTTGAAGCCATGAAATCTGAGATGGGATCCATGTATGAGAACAAAGTGTGGACTTTGGTTGACTTGCCCGTTGATCGGCAAGCAATTGAGAATAAATGGATCTTCAAGAAGAAGACTGACACTGACGGTAATGTTACTGTCTATAAAGCTCGACTTGTTGCAAAAGGTTTTCGACAAGTTCAAGGGATTTACTACGATGAGACCTTCTCACCCGTAGCGATGCTTAAGTCTGTCCAAATCATGTTAGCAATTGCCGCATTTTATGATTATGAAATTTGGCAAATGGATGTCAAAACTGCATTCCTGAATGGATTTCTGGAAGAAGAGTTGTATATGATGCAACCAGAAGGTTTTGTCGATCCAAAGGGAGCTAACAAAGTGTGCAAGCTCCAGCGATCCATTTATGGACTGGTGCAAGCCTCTCTGAGTTGGAATAAACGCTTTGATAGTGTGATCAAAGCATTTGGTTTTATATAGACTTTTGGAGAAGCCTGTATTTGCAAGAAAGTGAGTGGGAGCTCTGTAGCATTTCTAATATTATATGTGGATGACATATTGTTGATTGGAAATGATATAGAATTTCTGGATAGCATAAAAGGATACTTGAATAAGAGTTTTTCAATGAAAGACCTCGGTGAAGCTACTTATGTATTGGGCATCAAGATCTATAGAGATAGATCAAGACGCTTAATTGGACTTTCACAAAGCACATACCTTGACAAAGTTTTGAAGAAGTTCAAAATGGATCAAGCAAAGAAAGGGTTCTTGCCTGTGTTACAAGGTGTGAAGTTGAGTAAGACTCAATGCTCGACCACTGCATAAGATAGAGAGAAAATGAAAGACGTTCCATATGCTTCAGCCATAGGCTCTATCATGTATGCAATGCTGTGTACCAGACCTAATGTGTGCCATGCTATAAGTCTAGCAAGGAGGTACCAGAGTAATCCAGGAGTGGATCACTGGACAACGGTCAAGAACATCCTAAAATACCTGAAAAGGACTAAGGATATGTTTCTCGTTTATGGAGGTGACAAAGAGCTCATCGTAAACGGTTACGTTGATGCAAGCTTTGACACTGATCTGGACGATTCTAAATCGCAAACCGGATACGTCTTTACATTGAACGGTGGAGCTGTCAGTTGGTGCAGTTCTAAACAAAGCGTTGTGGCGGGATCTACGTGTGAAGCGGAGTACATAGCTGCTTCGGAAGCAGCAAATGAAGGAGTCTGGATGAAGGAGTTCATATCCTATCTAGGTGTAATACCTAGTGCATCGGGCCCAATGAAGATCTTTTGTGACAATACTGGTGCAATTGCCTTGGCGAAGGAATCCAGATTTTACAAGAGAACCAAGCACATCAAGAGACGCTTCAATTCCATCCGGGATTTAGTCCAGGTGGGAGACATAGAAATTTGCAAGATACATACGGATATGAATGTTGCAGACCCGTTGACTAAGCCTCTTCCACGAGTAAAACATGATCAGCACCAAGACTCCATGGGTGTTAGAATCATTACTGTGTAATCTAGATTATTGACTCTAGTGCAAGTGGGAGACTGAAGGAAATATGCCCTAGAGGCAATAATAAGGTTATTATTTATTTCCTTATATCATGATAAATGTTTATTATTCATGCTAGAATTGTATTAACCGGAAACATAATACATGTGTGAATACATAGACAAACAGAATGTCACTAGTATGCCTCTACTTGACTAGCTCGTTGATCAAAGATGGTTAAGTTTCCTAACCATTGACATGGGTTGTCATTTGATTAATGGGATCACACCATTAGGATAATGATGTGATTGACTTGACCCATTCCGTTAGCTTAGCACCCGATCGTTTAGTATGTTGCTATTGCTTTCTTCATGACTTATACATGCTCCTATGACTATGAGATTATGCAACTCCCGTTTACCGAAGGAACACTTTATGTGCTACCAAACGTCACAACGTAACTGGGTGATTATAAAGGTGCTCTACAGGTGTCTCCGAAGGTACTTGTTGGGTTGGCGTATTTCGAGATTAGGATTTGTCACTCCGATTGTCGAAGAGGTATCTCTGGGCCCTCTTGGTAATTCACATCACTTAAGCCTTGCAAGCATTGCAACTAATGAGTTAGTTGCAAGATGATGTATTACAGAACGAGTAAAGAGACTTGCCGGTAACGAGATTGAACTAGGTATTGAGATACCGACGATCGAATCTCGGGCAAGTAACATATCGATGATAAAGGGAACAACGTATGTTGTTATGCGGTTTGACCAATAAAGATCTTCATAGAATATGTGGGAGCCAATATGAGCATCTAGGTTCCGCTATTGGTTATTGACCGGGGACGTGTCTCGGTCATGTCTACATAGTTCTTGAACCCGTAGGGTCCGCACGCTTAACGTTTCGATGACAGTTATATTATGAGTTTATATGTTTTGATGTACCGAAGGTTGTTCGGAGTCCCGGATGTGATCACGGACATGACGAGGAGTCTCGAAATGGTCGAGACATGAAGATTGATATATTGGAATCCTATGTTTGGATATCAGAAGTGTTCCAGGTGAAATCGGGATTTTACCGGAGTACCGGAAGGTTACCGGACCCCCCCCCCCCCCGGGGACTTAATGGGCCTTAGTGGGCCTTGGTGGAAATAGAGGAGAGGCGGCCAGGGCATGGGCCGCGCCCCCTCCCCCCTAGTCCGAATAGGACAAGGAGAGGGGGGCGGCGCCCCCTTCCTTCTTCTCCTCCACCTCTTTCCCCTCTCTCTCCTAGTCCAACAAGGAAAAGGGGGAGTCCTACTCCCGGTAGGAGTAGGACTCCTCCTAGCGCGCCCCTCTCTAGGCCGGCCGCACCCCCCTTGCTCCTTTATATACGGGGGCAGGGGGCACCCCGGAGACACAACAATTGATCGTTTGATCTTTTAGCCGTGTGCGGTGCCCCCCTCCACCATAGTCCACCTCGATAATACTGTAGCGGTGCTTAGGCGAAGCCCTACGTCGGTAGAACATCATCATGGTCACCATGTCGTCGTGCTGACGAAACTCTCCCTCAACACTTGGCTGGATCAGAGTTCGAGGGACGTCATCAGGCTGAACGTGTGCTGAACTCGGAGGTGTCGTACGTTCGGCACTTGATCGGTCGGATCGTGAATACGTACGACTACATCAACCGCGTTGTGCTAACGCTTCCGCTTTCGGTCTACGAGGGTACGTGGACAACACTCTCCCCTCTCGTTGCTATGCATCACCATGATCTTGCGTGTGCGTAGGAATTTTTTTGAAATTACTACGTTCCCCCACAGGGAATGAGTTTTGGTTGCAACATTTCATGTATGTTATCCAATGGTATCAAGCATCAATGAGGACATACAAACAAAGAGTCTAAATAAAAGATATGAATACAAGACCTACAACACACAGAACACACCGATAAAAACAACAGAACACCATACAATACCAAAGAACCCTACATCGAAAACACATGTAATGATGCACCAATTTTCTCTATTCTTGCATGGAACGGACGATGTTGTTCTAGAGCGGTTTATTTAAAGTAAGAGTCATAATCCAAAATAGAAACAAAGCCACAAGGCTTGTGTGAAAATGTATGGAGAAATATTCAAATATAAATACAACAACTCTGTGAATCAATACCACTTGATGTTAATTGTTGTATGTTCACTCACTAGATGGCATTGTACAAGACTTTGACTATCGAAATCGCACCATTTAAAATTGACAAACAATTATATATTCCTTCACTGCTCAATGCTCATAGTGGGTAGTGTGGGAACCAATTCCGGCTAAACTTTTAGCATCCATTAGTAGTAAGCATTGACTTTAATAAGAACCAACACCATAGATTGACTAGTGAGTGAAGGTGGATACGCCTTTAGCCCATCGGGGTCCAACATCAACATTGATGTCATATGTGTCTTTGAGTGAAGGTGGATGTGCCTCTAGCCGGGGTCCAACATCAACATCGATGTCATGTGTGTCTCATCAAGCTGTATCTATCTACTATATCACTAAGCTCCCAAGAATTAGAGACCTATCATTTAATTGAGGATATTGGTTTCGGATTGAGTTCCTAATTTTGACTTGGTCAACAATTTTCAATGATCTCTCTCACTCATGTGAAGTGTTTAATTTTTAATTTGGTTCATGATTTTGACTGGTCAATGATTTCTCAAATGAATCAGTAACAACCAACTTGTCAAATTATACCAGTCTTGCGCATGCTCTCATCACCTAACAAAAAAATGCCAACATGCAACACTATAGCACCAATATGATTTTGGATCGAGCTCCCAATTTTTCACGTGGTCATCAATTTCACAAGGAGCTCTCTCATTCAAGTGAGGTGCTCAATTTTGAATTTGGTTCATGATTTTGACTGGTCAATGATTTCTCAAATCAATCAACAACAACCAACTTATAAAAATACATCAGTCTCGCACCCTCTCATCACCTGACAAAAAATGAATGCCAACAAGCAACATTGTAGCACAAATATAGTACGTGTGATCACTACCGCAAGAAACATCACTCCATACATGTGGGTTAATTTACTAATAATACATAATAACTAGTGATTTCCCCGCGCGTTGCATCAGAAATTCAAATATTTATTTCAAAAGAATTGTGTATGAAGAAAATGACTAAATCAAATGGTACTATTTTTAAATATAGAAATGTTCGTGACTTGCATTGTGTGTAAATAAAGGGTATACATGTACACTAGACCATATCAGTTGCAACAATTAAATCGGGGTAAGTCGTAGCCTTTAGAAAGGAAATAGATTAAATAATGTCTGATTTCTAAAACTTGAACATGAGAATGAAGACTAAAAATAGATATGATTTATTATATTTGATTATTATATAGGTTTAAAATATTTGTAGAATATAAGTGGTATTTCTCATACATGTTGAGAGAAATAAAAGTAATCGGTTTAGTGAAGTAAAATTTGTGCATGTTGAGAGAAATATACACATGTCTAGTAACAAATATCCCTCCGTTCTTAAATATTTGTCTTTTTAGAGATTTCAAATTGACTACCACATACGGATGTATGTAGACATATTTTAGAATGTAGATTCACTCATTTTACTCTGTATGTAGTCACTTGTTGAAATCTCTAGAAAGACAAATATTTAGGAACGGAGGGAGTAATAGACATGCTGATGTAACAAATAATTTGTGCATGTATATGGCTAGAAAAATATTGCTAGTGAAATGCTCGCATGGCACATTTTACGAGGTGAAAGGCTTGCATGTTGAGAAAATTAGAGGCAGTGGGATAAAAAAACATGATGATGTGGTGCATGGCTCAAAAATATTGTTAGTAGATGCTGACATGGCACACTTGGTGAGATGAAAAGGTTTGCATGCTAAGAGAATTATAGGTAACGGGATCAACTATTTAAGTATATAGGATACCCCTAGAAAGAAACTATCAAAACATCACAATATATAAAAGAGAAAAAAAACACTTCACCATCTTCCCCACACACCAAACCAAAATAGTTTATTTTTATAAAATTTCAACAACACCAACCGCTCAGTAAAGCGTGCCCAATCCTTCTAGCTATTCTTGAAATCTCAATTACGTTCAAGCTACGCAAATCGTTTGTGGTTGACCTTTCCGTTTTTCAAAGCCTTATGGTTACAGACTTATTTCATGTTTTCTATAGGCAAACATGAGCGCGATGATGTGCATCGCAGAAGTTGTACCCAATGTCACGAATGTAAATCCCCAAAACAATTGTTGCGTCATTTTTTTTGAAGAAATGCCCATGTGACAATATTCTGGCCAAATAGGCAAGAATTAAGTCCTCTTAAAGAGCCTCATTTTTTTTTGAGACAATTAAAGAGCCTCATTTAAAACAGAGCCAGCAGCGCCAAAACTTTCACACAGCCCACACCAGACCAAATCAAAACGCATTTCTTTTCCTCCTAAAAAAAGATCGCATTTTTCGAATACAAATAGGAGCACAAAAAAAAATCCCTCGCCCTCGCCCACTCCTCCCCTCCTCTCCGCCGTCTCCGTCACTCCCTCCCTCCGCGACAGACATCTTCCGCCCCGGTCCCCGAGCTCCGCCGTTATCCCGCGCCCGCCCCTCCCTCCGTCCCCTCCACCGCCCGCCTCCCCGCCGCCCGCGCGAATTCCCAAATCCCCAGGGGCTCTCGCGCGCTCGCATCCCTCCCTCCCTCCCTCCCACACCTCCCCGCGATCCCATCTCCTCGCGCGGCCGCCGGCGGAGCCTAGGGTTCAGGCGATGGAGGCCGCCGGGGACCGGTGAGCTCCCCTAAAGGCGGCGGCTTGTGTGGCTTCCGTGACCGCGCGGGGGATCTCGAGCTCGCGGGAACCCTAGCTAGGTGCGACGACGGCGGCCATGGACGTGGACGCGCGGATGGCCACGGAGTCGGACTCCGACTCCGACGCCGCCGCCGCGGCGCAGCAGGCCGGCGGCACCGTGAGCGTCCCCGTTAGCGGGACCGAGACCCCCTCCGTGTCGCCGCCGCCCGAGGCTGCGGCGGGCGCAGTAGCTCCTCCGGCGGCGGTGGCGGGGCCGAGGCCGGCCCCCGGGTACACGGTGGTGGACGCGCTGATGGACAAGAAGGAGGACGGGCCGGGGTGCCGCTGCGGGCACACGCTCACGGCCGTGCCTGCCGTCGGGGAGGAGGGCTCGCCGGGCTACATAGGCCAGCGGCTGATCCTCTTCGGCGGCGCCACCGCGCTCGAGGGCAACAACGCCACGCCACCCTCGTCGGCTGGGAGCGCCGGGATCCGTACGGCCCTTTCTACCTGAGCTTTTTCCTTGTTTCAAATGGGTTTGTCGGGTGCTGTAGGGCGGCAGTACTTTCTAGCTTGTGCTGTCTGAGAGCCATAGGTTGAAGGGAATTGGAACACTAGGGACGTAGTTGGTGATCTTGCTTTGGAGTGGGAGGGAGGGAGAAACACGATTTTGAGGGTATGTTCTACTGGGGATAGACGGACTGCAAACTTAGTCTTCCAGTTTCTCATTAAAAGGTAGAATTCAGAGTATTGCTTGCGGCTCTCGCGGGTTTAGGCGGGATTGGGTTGATTAATGATGCTGTGAGAATTTGAGGTGCTACCTTGTTTGGATACTATAATGAGTTGGACATCGATGCGTCATTCGCCGTCTAACTCTGCTCACCTTAATTGGAAGGCTAAATATAGGGATCTTGTATTGTTTGTGGTGTAACATAGCCTGAAGGGAATTGTAACAGTAGCCAATGGTTTAGTTTTTCTTAAAACCTGAACCGTAGAACTTCTACGATTTAGTTGGTAATCTTGCTTTGAGTGGGAGAGAGGGAAAAATAAATCAATTTTGGGAGGGAATGTTCTGTTGGGGATAGAAACTACGTAGGACAGATTGTGAATTTAGTGGTCCAGTGTCTCATTAAGAGGTGGAATTCAGAGTGTTGGCTGCTTGGTGCTCTTCGGGGTTTAGGCGGGATTCGGTTAATTAATGATGCTGTGAGAATTTGAGGTGCTACCTTGTTTGGGAAGTAATAACGAGTTGAAAATTAAGGCGTTATATTGCCGTGTGATTCTCTGCTCACGCTTTTAATTGGATGGCTAAATATAGTGCTCTTATATCGGTTGAGGCGCCAAACTTAGTACTCCGAATGTGAGTACAATTAAATTCCACTCACGAGATCTTGGTCTCTGTGATGCCTGCCCTACTTGTGTTGTCACGTTAGAATTGTTTTAACGTGTTAGAAATAGTACACTATGGTCTCAAACTGGAAATGTTGATTTGAACTTTTATGTGTCCGTACTCTTTATGGAGGTCAAACAAAGGATGAAATAAATTGCTCAAAACCCATACTTAGAGGTGTTGGAGGATCTTAGCTGGTTGGAAGGAAACTTGGTTTATTTAACTCCTTTACTTGAACATGTCTGACTGGTTGTACATACAATTGATTTGCTTAACGATCTCCTTGATGGCAGGTCTTGCTGGTGCCACCGCAGATGTTCACTGTTACGATGTGCTATCAAATAAATGGACCAGGTACTGTTTTGTATTTTTCAGTTTGGTGCTTCAGTGCTGTGTATTACTCCTTCTCCTAAGTTTTTTTATAGATCCCACAGCCTTTTCTGGCTTAGTATAGTTATTAGTTCTGATATACCACAACACAATGTTGTTAGGCTTACTCCACTTGGTGAACCTCCTTCACCAAGAGCTGCACATGTAGCAACTGCTGTTGGAACCATGGTGGTCATTCAGGTACTTTACACCTCTGTTTTCTTTTTGCTTTACATTAGTAGGTGCATCATTTTTTATCAGGTCAGTGCCAATATAAAACTAATTATAATTTCCCTTTCTCATTGTTTTCTGCGATGCAGGGTGGTATAGGCCCTGCTGGTTTATCTGCAGAGGACCTTCATGTTTTGGATCTTACACAACAACGTCCGCGATGGCACAGGTGTTTTTCACTTCACTATAATTTCATTTCAGAAAAATACTTTTGCTACCATCTGTGCTGAGGGTTCTAAGCCTTCTATGCAGAGTCGTGGTTCAAGGGCCTGGTCCTGGTCCACGATACGGACATGTCATGGCCTTGGTTGGGCAGCGATTCTTGTTGACCATTGGCGGAAATGATGGTAGACAATTTTCTTATGTGCTTATATGGCCTAGAATCGTAGCTTCTTGCAGATTGTTCCATCCTAATTGGTTTCAATACTAACAATACATACTTATTTCAGGAAAGCGTCCCCTGGCAGACGTTTGGGCCCTTGATACTGCAGCAAAGCCATATGAATGGAGGAAACTTGAACCAGAAGGCGAAGGGCCGCCTCCATGCATGTAAGTGAAAGCCTTCTCCTTTTGACTGTAGTTAGATTAATGAGAGAGAAATTTTTCTATGGTGGCATTGTCTTGGAATCTTGCAGTAATTATTAGCAAGCTGCTGTTAGTGGTGATGATGAGTTAGCTTTTGTGCATGCTACCTTGCCTTTATTAATTATAACTACAAGGCTCTCAGCAGTCCCATTACACTTAGGTTTGCAGTGCAGTGCTTTATTTTGCTCTGGTAAATATGGAAAATCTTCGTCATATATTACTCATTGCAATTGTTATTTTCCAAAGCACTCGCCAGCCAAAAGTGTTTTCAGGTTTGTTAAGTTGTCTTGTATGAGAAACATCACAAATCTAAATAGAACCTTTTGCTATCTACTGTACTTCAGAGTTTGTTATTTGCTGCAATGAAACCTCACATTTAAGTAGCTGCAAGATATTTTTGTATGTTGCTGAAAGCAGAGTTGACTCTAGTTTTTTTATCCTTGTGCTGACTGTAGTCTTGTATAATGTTGTTGCTCAGGTATGCAACTGCAAGTGCCCGCTCTGATGGTCTTCTTTTGCTCTGTGGTGGGAGGGACACTAATAGTGTGGTAAGTGACATACTACTTGGCAGTAAGTTCTTCAAGAGTATGGAGTGCAATTTATGTATTACTGATTGCGTATATTTAGTTATTTGACCATTTTGTTAATTTTCTTGTAATAGGAATATATGGTATCTATTTCACTGCTCGTAGTTTTTAGGTTCAAAACTGCCATAAGTCACAACAAGGGCTCATGCACTTTTCTCGTATAAGTGATAGTCAGAAGCACCGCATGCTTGTACAGAGTCACCGGCGGTCATTCTTTTACATGCATGTACTCCTTTGCAGCATAGGATTAGTGAGTCCATCATGATTTTTTACTGTGCACACTTTAGTCAGTTCACTTGTTAAATCATGCCCTTTAAACAATTTTGGATCAGAATCTGAAACAACCTTTTCAGGGTCCTTTTGGGATTACAGTATTTTACTGTTAGTTTTTAGAGGCAGTGATTTCTGTTATTAATGTCTTCTAAATTTGTGCTCCAGCGTACTCTTCACAGCTAACAATATGCTTTTTTTTTGGCTAAAATCATCAGCCTCTGTCAAGTGCGTACGGTCTTGCAAAGCATAGGGATGGGCGCTGGGAGTGGGCAATTGCCCCTGGTGTGTCTCCATCACCCAGATATCAACATGCAGCTGTAAGTTGCCATTTTTTCCTGCTGGTTTGATTTGTTTGTTTAATTTTGATATTGATCTCACTTTATTGTTGGTGCAATGCAATATTGCTATTTCATTTTCATGCTTTAGGTTTTTGTCAATGCACGACTTCATGTCTCAGGAGGGGCTCTTGGAGGCGGTCGCATGGTAGAAGACTCCTCTAGTGTGGCAGGTTCTATTTTTAGAACTTTGAAGTTATTACCATTTTATTTATTACTCCCTCCGGTCCATTTTAATTGTCTTGATTTAGTACAGCTTTGTACTAAATCTTTCTTCCGTTGGTAACTAAAAGAAATGGATCTTAGTTTATTTGGCTGTAATGTGCAGGAAGATAATTTTGAATGAATTAGTTTCTTAGATTATATATTTGACTATGCTGAACTTCATCTCGCCTCCCTGTTGATACATAAAAAGGGCAGCCCCAGTGCATGTAGCTCCCGCTTGCGCAGGGTCTGGGGAAGGGTCCGACCACTTTGGGTCTATTGTACGCAGCCTTTCCCTACATTTCTGCAAGAGGCTGTTTCCAGGACTTGAACCCGTGACCTCATGGTCACAAGGCAGCAGCTTTACCACTGCGCCAAGGCTCCCTGTTGATACATACGGCCTTTTTTTTCCTCAATGTTTTTTTTTTGAGTGAACTCAATGGTTTTCACTATTTACCAAACATGGAAAGATGCATGCTGTTACTGGTTATATGTGCAGCACATATATCCCTTTTATGGAAGTAGATAGATGTTATGTTCAAATACTTGATATTTTCAGCATTGACCACTTGGTTGATGTTCAAATGCATTACTATTTCCAATCCTTATTTGTTGTGCCATTCTGTCATTCTTAGTGTTGGACACTGCTGCTGGAGTTTGGTGTGACACAAAATCAGTAGTTACAACTCCAAGGACAGGAAGATATAGTGCAGATGCAGCGGGCGGTGAGGCTTCTGGAGAGCTTACACGAAGGTGCAGGCATGCAGCTGCTGCGGTTGGTGATATGATATTCATTTATGGAGGTTTACGGGGAGGTAAACACCTCAGTTTCTAAGCCTCTTCTTACTCCCGACATACATGAATTTTCCTATGTTGTCCTGCAAGTTCTGTTCCTACGGTGGAATGTGGAATTGTCCTATTGAAGCAAAATGTTCGCTAAACCAGTGGTTGCAAATTTACGAAGGGCAGCATGCTAAAATTACCATTCGGGCTTTAGATGTCTGAACTTACTTCACAGGGGTGGCCATTTCTTACGAATTTGTAGTTTAGTTAGTTATATGCAATTTACCTGTTCTGCTTCCTGTTTGCTGAGTGTAAATTCTGTTTATGGGGAGCTATATTGCTAGTTTATCCAGATTAACTGAAGTAACTGATCACTGATATATATGAGATGCTGATCAGTTAAAATGACACATTCATTTGAAATGGTTTTGCTTGTTTACAAATTCTTACTCAGATTTAGTACAGAATGGTCGATAACCTTCGAGAACATGTGATTTTTTATTTCTCAGTGACTTACTGTGTTTTGTTAAATCATGTTAGTACTTGGTAGTTCTCTTGTGCATGAAGCTTAGATATTGGGATCTTCCTGTGGGATAGCAAAGTCGCATGGTTGGTTGATGTTGTAAACAATTCAGCCATGTGATTGCGTTATTCACAAAATGTTGTCATTCCAGTGTTCGTCCATTGAGGCATCTTTACTTGTATGCTGGTGATGATATTCCTTCTAAGCCTTTTCTTTGTTAGGAAAACAGTAGGAACATCCAGTATTAGGCAATCAGCACATAGTTAGATTTTACATTAATATGATTCAAGCCTCCTGTTCTCAATGTAAATTACCGCAGCGAAGTGTTAACTTTGGCACCCACATTTCTTCTTGAAATTTGGCATCTGAGTTAGCAGAGTCAGAAGACCCCCAATTCGAACCCGTACACCTTATTATGGCCAAATCTCACCAATTTTGGCAACATCGGGAAGCATTATTTCAACAAGCATGTTTTTCTCATTTATAGAAATCTAGAAAAGCCAACTCCATAAATCTGTGTTGGTTACCTGTTTAGAGGTCAGTAGAAGTGCTGCTTCTGAATGATTGGAATTTGGAAGCTGGTACAAGCAAGTCTTTAAAACTGTGTCCAGGATTGGTTTCAAATCCTGCTCAGAAGTGACCACACACATAATTGCTATTCCTTGCACAGTGCATTTCAATAAAGTGCAGCGTAGCTATCTTATAATTTATCTTTGTTGTTTGTTTACTTTGTTGATTTTGTTTGTGGAGTAGCTGGGAAGAATCGTTTTTTTTTTCATTTCTTTAACATTTCCTTCAGTTTCGAAGTACATAGGTGCTCATTAGTTTTCTTTCTATTGATGCAATAATTCATATGTAATTGCTACCACAGGTGTGTTGCTAGACGACCTTCTTGCTGCAGAAGATCTTGCTGCTGCTGAAACAACAAGTGCAGCTAACCATGCAGCTGCAGCTGCCGCTAACATGCAAGCTGGAGGAACACCTGGCAGATTTGCTTACAATGATGAACAAACAGGGCAAACAACTACAGAAACAACTGCTGATGGAGCTGTGGTTCTTGGAACCCCAGTTGCACCTCCTGTTAATGGGGATGTGTATACTGATATCAGCCCTGAGAATGCAGTGATCCAGGGACAGAGGTTTGCATTATTTCTGTTCTAGACTCATGCTGTCCATCTTTCTTTGCATGGGTCTTCTGTTCATATTAAATGTGAGCTATATTGAGACGTGTGTTTCAAATCTTTTTATTGTGTGTGTAGGAGATCGAGCAAAGGTGTTGATTATTTGGTTGAAGCATCTGCTGCAGAGGCTGAGGCAATCAGTGCGACTTTGGCTGCTGTAAAGGCCAGGCAAGTTAATGGTGAGATGGAGCATTCACCTGACTCTCCAGACGCCACACAAAGCGGGAAGCTAAATTCAAGCCTTATCAAACCAGATTTTGCTCTTGCAAACAATTCAACACCACCTCCCGGGGTTCGGTTACACCATAGAGCAGTGAGTAGAAAATACAATTAGTCTGAGCTTTGTATCCTTATTAATTCTATGTCCTTCTGTTTATTTATTTTTCTTGGTGGATTATCCTCCGACTGACAGCAATATATTATATCTTAGAGGTTGTCCTCTGAACAGTTTAGCTCAAGTTGCTTGATGGCATGCTTGATGACATTTTTCTTTTTGCAGGTTGTGGTAGCAGCAGAAACAGGAGGTGCCTTAGGTGGCATGGTTAGGCAGCTGTCAATTGATCAGTTTGAAAATGAAGGAAGAAGGGTTATCTATGGCACTCCTGAGAATGCAACTGCAGCTAGAAAATTACTGGATCGACAAATGTCTATTAATAGCGTGCCCAAAAAGGTATTCTACTCTGCAGAAACCAAGTTATCTGTCAAAAACAAGACATGCTAGAAGTACTTTATTGTAGATTTGAAGAATCTGTATGATAAAAGGTTATATAGTACACCCTCCATTTTTGTGTGAGAGATGCGGGTATATAGATGAAACTTATTTAGAGAGAGATTTCTAATTTGCCTTAAAATTCTACTCTTGGGTCATTCAACCAGGTAATTGCCTCTCTCTTGAAACCCCGTGGTTGGAAGCCCCCTGTACGAAGGCAATTCTTCTTGGACTGTAATGAGATTGCAGATCTATGTGATAGTGCCGAAAGGATATTTTCAAGTGAACCAAGTGTCATAAAGCTTAAAGCTCCTATTAAGATATTTGGTGATTTGCATGGTCAATTTGGTGACCTAATGCGCTTATTCGATGAGTATGGTGCTCCCTCAACAGCAGGAGATATTGCGTGAGTATTTTTTTTTCACCCTTTCCTATTTTGAGGATTTGTTACTATCTTGTCAGAGACTTTGTTGATGATCTCACATGTATCTTTTTTGAAATTTCAGTTACATTGATTATCTCTTCTTGGGAGACTATGTTGATCGTGGTCAACATAGTTTGGAGACTATTACTCTTCTCCTTGCACTGAAGGTAGTAACTATCATGCTGTGAGCGTACCATTAGTTTTTTTTTTGAATTGTGATGCCAAGCTCACTGTGCAATTCAGGTTGAATATCCTCACAATGTACATTTGATTCGAGGGAATCATGAGGCAGCAGATATCAATGCGCTGTTTGGGTTCCGGATAGAGTGCATAGAGCGAATGGTAATGGTTCATCTTTTCATATTACATGTCTGATGTCGCTACGCTTTTATTGCGTGCCTAAATCACTGTTCTCTGGTTTAAAAATTAGGGTGAGCGGGATGGAATCTGGACCTGGCATCGCGTTAATAGGTTATTTAATTGGCTTCCTTTGGCTGCCCTAATAGAGAAGAAAATAATCTGCATGCATGGTGGTATTGGGCGTTCCATTAACCACATAGAGCAAATTGAAAATCTTCAAAGACCGATTACCATGGAAGCAGGCTCAGTTGTTCTAATGGATCTTTTATGGTTAGCAATTTAACTGCTCTTCTTTTATCACACTATTATTGCAAGATCCTCATTCAATATTTTTTTAATTGTTATAAAGGTCGGATCCAACTGAGAATGACAGTGTTGAAGGACTCAGACCAAATGCTCGGGGCCCAGGTCTTGTCACCTTCGGGGTAAGCACCATCTGTGTTTTGATTAGATCTTTTCTCCATGTTGGTTCCTGTGGCCTATGAAAACTAAGATGCACTGTTACCACAGCCTGACCGTGTTATGGAGTTCTGCAACAACAATGACCTACAGTTAATTGTGCGAGCACACGAGTGTGTGATGGATGGCTTTGAGCGTTTCGCCCAAGGTCACTTGATCACCCTCTTCTCGGCAACAAACTACTGTGGTATGGATATGTTATTCTTGCATAGTTTATTCTTGTCATCCCTTGCAGTTGGACTGGCCCCATTTGCTCATACGTTATATGCACAGGTACGGCAAACAACGCAGGTGCAATCTTAGTTCTGGGAAGGGATCTTGTGGTTGTCCCAAAACTCATTCATCCTTTGCCACCTGCCATTACATCTCCTGAGACATCCCCGGAGCATCATATTGAGGACACATGGATGCAGGTAGGCTGCTTTATTGAAAGACATTGATGTATTTGCACGAGGTCATAACGTTGTTTGCCCACTTCTAACTACCATCTTGTGTTAAAACCAGGAACTAAACGCCAACAGGCCACCAACTCCAACCAGGGGCCGCCCTCAAGCAGCTAACAATGACCGAGCAGGCCCTCTTTCATGGATATAGCAGCTTCGTGCCATGCTGAAGCAATCTGTTCCAAGTCTCCGTCAGTGGGTTCTGGCTATATTTATCAATTTTGCCCATAGGCGGATGATCTTATACCCAGGTGACATGCTATCCCAAAACAATGGCAACAGGAAATCTTTTGCGGGGATCATCTAAGCTTAGCGATCTGAGGGCAAAGGCAGAGAAGTTTTGCCGATCACCGCGGACAGAGCTCTCCAAGTTTTTCCCTAAACATGACAAGTAGAGGAGCCGACCATCGGCTTACCGATAGATCCTGCCTGCTAGGCTTCACCTGTACATATGCTCAGATGCCAGCCGGCAGATAGGTGGGGTGTATGTTGTTTTGTCGACAGATTGGAGGGGGCAGAAGGGGATGATAGTGTTATTGTACTAGGTATTCTTTCCCTGTGTCTAGTTTCTTTTTCCCAACATGTTGCAAAGTAATGGAGTGGCCAAAGGAGGAGTAAACTTTATTTGATGGGGGCCTGTCTGTCAGCCCTTGTAAAATAGTGGTATTCACCTGTTTGTGTTATCACAGTGCCCCCTCACTGTAATTTCTGACTCTGCTGCTTGTGTACAATACCATTCTTTTTTCTGTTTAAAGGTTTTTGGTGGTGGTGAGCACAATTGGTGATTTAATTTAATTTATTGTAGGAGCTGTCCAGTTTTTACATCTTTGTTGTGTTTATATTGGTGGATGGGGTTTTACCGGTTCTTTTTAGCCTTGGACAATTCTGATAGGAAACAACTTTGGCACTGCAGAAGTATTTATATTTGTAATGATGTTAGTAGATATCAAAACCAAACCTTGTCATGGAAATTCTGTTTATGTCGAGTGCTGTATATTCTGGCAAAATATCATTGGGAAAATCTGAATCTATGCAGATTTACATTTTTACTGAATTAGCAAACATGTGAGAACTCTAAAAGTTGACTCTTTTTTTCTTCTCAAAATAATGTAGGTATGTTATAAAGATCCGTGTTTGTCTATGGCACATCATAGTTATTGCACATGTAAGTGAAACGATTAAGCATGAAAAGGAAATGAAAAAGCAAAAAGAACTACCCGCACAAATCTCCATGTAATATTAATGACATAGAACTCAGATATGCAATACTTATAGCACATTTAGATATGCTTTAGCAAAATTGTAAAGATTCACTAGACATACAAAGCACACTAAATATAATGAAAGTTACATTAAGGTTTCTAGATCGACCACCGAACTAGCCTCCAACGTATGTGCCCCTAAGGACTAGCGCTCAGAACTGTAATGGTCGTAGTTAAACCCTTGAATCAATCTAATGAACTTGACACCAAATCTTGCATTGCGTACGTACGGCGAGAAACTCTAACCTCGCCGTCTCAAGGACTTGACAGGAATTTATATCGGAACTTGGTCTAATCTGTCCCAACAGACGAATTTTTGGTGTATTAGAGCCTGGAAGACCGACTCGAAGATGAAGCGTCGCCCTTGCAAGGGCTAAACTCCTAGCCTATCTACTAGTCAGAGCTGAGGCACCAGGCCCTCCCTGCCATTGGTCGTCGGAGTGGCAGGCGCGGGGAGGGAGGAAGACTTTGCCCTAGTCGCGTTGCAAAGTTAACTCTCTTTAACTAATAAAGGTTGTTTTTTTCACTGAAAAAACGAGAGTGATGCTTTAGGTTTTGCAAGGGCACGAGTGAGCAATTTTCACAAACAATCTCTATACATACTTGAGTACTTAGTTTAAAAAAAATCATATTGTAAAATTATTTGTAATGAGTATCTAACAAATCCAAATAATTGTTTACAATTAGCGAAGAAAAAATATATAAATTGATTGTGGCGTTTTTTTATGTAAAAGACAAACTATTTCCTTGATCCAGATTATATGTACTTTAGGACATTGACATAGTTTCCTACAAGGTTTTTGACCATTAGTTTAATTGTGTACAACGATGTCGTCTCACATATATGAATAAACATACACACAAAAGAACATTTTATGATAAATTCAATAATACTGATTTGATGCTTGTGGATGCTACTTTCTTGTCCCGACATTGAACTTCAGTAGTAGCAACATCCAGTGGCGGAGGACGGAAAAAAATTAAGATGGGGCGGACCTTGCATAGACAACCATCGCACCAACACGCCACCCAACAACAGCCACTAGCAATGCCATGGTTGTTTGTCTTAGCGACGACCGCCCATAGTGGTCACTATTGTTAGGGTTGGTTGCTTGCTCACTTGGTGAGAGTGACGGAGTTCGATTGAAGCAATCCGGGGGCAAAAAACTAAATTTGGCACCATGAAATAACTTTGTCATTTATAACTACACAAAAATATCTTATAAAATTCACAAAAAGTTACCACGTACAAAAAAGTACGAAAAAAGCTCAATTTCTTGGAAAAAAAACTATAATTTAAACTCAATGCTTAACAATCAAACATGAAATGAATCGCATATAGAAATGCTTCAATTTAGTTCAACAATACATATATGAATACATACATCGGGACTGCACACACAACCATTTTCTTCAATTAAATTTAAGTTCAATGCACGGGGAGTTCTGGCAAAATTACCTAGGATGAAAAGTTCAATTCATTGTCACATAAGCAGATAAGCTCCTGCACAAGCTAGCTATACGTCACCCAAAACCTGGAGCCAAGCAGCGGTTCTAATGTCCCCTCATGGTCGTATCTAATAAAATTTCCAACCGGTGATGCATTGTAAGAAAATTGCCAAGCACCAATAGACGAGGCAGCTAGACAGAGAACGGCACAACCGCACGGCTGTGAATGGCGGCAGGCGGCTGCAGCTCGGCGACCGGGACTCGCGAAGAATGGCAGTAGGGCCAAGATCAGGGGAGTGGGGAGACCGGGACGGTGGCAGGTGAGCAGCTGATTAGGCAGGCGGCAGGCGGCGCTCGCGTTGGAGCTCCATACAACATGCCCTTCTTTTATCTATTTTTTTTTTAGAACGAAGACTTAAGGAGAGCCCGACTTTGAATTAATAAAGTCATTAACCGGCCAGGATTATAACCTTTATCTATTCTGAAAAGGAGAACCACACGTGCATGTACGTGGATGCCGGATTGCCAGTGTACGCAGCGATGTAGCGTACAAGTACTCCCTTCGATTTTTATTTAGTCCGCGTATTAGCTTTGGTCAAAGTCAAGCTTTGCAAACTTTGACAGAGTTTAGAAACAAAAATATTAACCTATACCATAACAAATCAACACCATTAGATTTATTATTGTATGTACTTTCACATTATATAGATTTGTTATAGTAAATATTTATATCGTTTTCTATAAACTTGGTCAAAGTTTACGAAGTTTGACTTCAGTCAACTCTAATATGCAGAGTAAATAAAAACGGAGGGAGTATATCGAGTCTTGCGCGGAATCAAGATAGGGCGGGCGCCCAACCTCGCCCTACCGGGTCCTCCGCCTGTAGCAACATCTAGTGTGCCATTGACTCCTCGTGGACTGGATTGTATTTTCATTTTTCTTCCTCTGATCTTTGTTATAATTTTAGTGTTCGATTAATATGCAGTTTCGGCTAAAAATACAATAGACTGGGCTTTTTGAGAAGCGTTCGCAGCACCACTTGTTGGTTGCAGCGAGGCTCCTCTTTTATTCTTGATCTTGTATTAGCGGATTGTAATCATCCAGTTGTGGAACAAAGCTCCCTTTTACCCTGAAAAAGAAGATGTGGTAATCCACTCAAATTACCAAGCCATGCAAGCAGTCACTATGAGTCACCTCATGGTAAGATTTGAGTGGCTAGTGAAGTGGGAGAAGGAAGTCATTCTACCAGCGAGAGGGAGAGAGCGTGGCCGCGGAAGGTGCGGTAGTGAGAGGTGAAGGAGACCCCATGAGCGGCGGAGGGGACCCTACGCGGCGCTCCGCTCTGCCTCAAACATCTCTCCTCCCTTGCTCCTTATCTTCCTCCCAACAGATAGCTCCCGACTCTCAAGTTCCCGCACACAGCCAATGGACGACACACACCTCTCCTCCTTCCTTCTGGCACTACAACCAACTGTTGTAGCACCATTGCGACAGTGGTGGCATGCTGCTTCCCAACGGCTGCTTGGAAATGTAAGATTTGGCTATTTTGGTGGCAATCAGGCGTGGATAGAAATGTACCAACATGAGTTCCACCATAAATTCAAGGAGAGACCCCTCTTGATAATGCGGCTTTCCTAAGTCTCAAATGAAACCGAAAAACCTTTGAGTCTTCGAAGAACCGACACCTTTTCCCTTTTGAATTACGAGGCCATCCATCTCCCTCAATAACCACTGAGCAACCAATGTCCTCAGCTAACTTGATAACCGACATTAGTGCTCACTAACTCCATTATCATCAAAAGCGATATGAGGACACAAATTCCCAAAGGCCCTTCCCCTGCGCCAGACCGAACATCGTCGAGGTAAATAGAGACCTCATTCCAACACGCCATCGCCACCACCACTTCATTGATGTTGCTGGCGAAACAAAACCTAAGGAGAAAAAACCTGGAATTGACGAACGGGTCCCCACTCCTCTTTCCGCCGATGAGGACACTAGACGGGAGGGGGGCGATGCGGTAGCCAGGGGGGGCTTGCTAGTGGCAACTAGGCTTGAGAGGGGCTGAGTTGGGTTTTTTTTTTGTTGTCAATTGATTATTATTATTCCACGTATGATAATTTTTGATGTAAAGAAGAGATAATAGGGGTGAGGGGAGAGAATAAAATTGACCCTTGGTCAAGTGCATCCATAAGGTAGAATCCTTCACCCCCTCCACTTGACCACATCATTTTAAACTGCCTTTATATAATGTGCTATTATCCAGCGAGACAACATACAGACACAAAAAGTATACATTTCATACCGCACGACTCCTAGCCCTCTCTCGTGACTTTTCCTCGATCTAGGGTTCCCACACCACCATCCATCCTCTGTTGGTAGATTGCCGGCCTTTTCCTCCTCGAGTGGCTCTATCGGCTCCATTGGTGGGGTGTGCACTGAGGTCACGATCTACTAATGAGAGTTGTAGTTTATTCCATCTTAAGGCATTAGGTAGGTTTCACTTATCCGTTGCCCCGACTCTTCTAGTGTTGGTGTTCAAAATTGATTCCCCCGCCTGCTACTTAGGGCCCGTTCGGATGTCTGCTGGCTTCCAACTTCCCGAGAAGCCCACGAGAAGCCAGCCGAACGGAATCGCTCCGAGAATCTGGCTCCTGGAGAACGAGCAGCAGGCAGTGCAATTTTTGGGAGCAGCCTCAGCCCAGCTTCGAAAAAACGAGAAGTAGGAGTTGTAGGAAATTACACTCGATTGCCCTCCCGAAGTGGACGCTGGAACCGTTTTCTCTCATGACCGACCCTCGAACCGTTTTCTCCCGCGAGAAGCCAGCTCGCCCAGCCGAACGCGAGAAGCCAGCAGGCCCAGCTCCCGCGAGAATCTGGCTCGTTTCGGAAGCTGGAGAGCTTCCGAACGGGCTCTTAGTCCTAGGCGGTGCATGCGTTGTTGACTTAGATCGGGTGGACATGTAGGTCTTCACTGTCCGCCACTTTGGTCCTTTCGACGACGATGCTTAATAAGGCCTCTTTCGGCTTTCTTCTCTAGCTTTGATCGTGTGTGCACCATCAGATCTAACAACTATTTTTGAAGGGACATGTTTTGCCTTTTGCTCCAGGGAAGCGGCGGTAATTGCTGTGTCTTTGCTTATGTAGCAATGACATTGATTTGGTTATCTCGTTGACTCGTGTGGACATCTAGGTTTGATCGACACAACATGTACCCTTTCTTTTTTTTCAAGCCGTGGATCCTTCAGCATCGACATCGCCACCACTTCTCGCCCCCCGCATGGATTCACTTTCTTGTTCCGGCGACGACACGGAACTCCGGCAACAGAAGGCATCCACGCACCATCGGTACGTGTGCGATGGTGAGGGGTGGAGGGCTCCCCATGGACCGGATTGCATTTTCCTCTTCTTTTGATGATCTTCTTTGGGTTTGTCCGGGTGCATGAGGTATTGCACGTCTAAATGACTCAATCAAGCATAAAAAGGTAAAAAAGAAAAACACACACGAATCGATTCGCGTACGATGAATCAATGACATAGGACTTTAGCAAAACTGATTTTCTTATGATGAAAGTGTTGGATTGATATGCTTGTAGGGTGGTAATCCACTCATCATCAAATTACCAATCCAAGCAGTGCTTGTGGTAAGATGTTTGTGGCTGGCGAGGCGGGAGGAGGAAGCCAGCCAGTCCACCGGCGAGAGCGTGGCCGCGGGAAGGCGCGACAGCGAGAGGCGGAGGAGACCCCGCGCGGCGCTCCGCTCCGCCTCAAATGCCTCCTTATCTTGTTCCCAACGGATAGCTCCCGGCTCCCGAGTTCCCGCGCGCGCACACCCACCGGACGGCACGCGCCTCGCCTCCCACTGCATCCAAGCCAACTGCTCTGGCGCCATGGCGGCGGCGGCGGTGGCGGGGTGCTTCCCCGCTTGCTGCCGCTGCGCGTCCTCCTCCCGGTCCCGGGTGACGCCCGCGTCCACGTCGGTCGCCGCCTGCGTGCTCCAGCCGCCGCGCCGGAGGAGCAGGTCGCAGTCCCTGCCGCGCCTGGGGCTCGGGGAGGCGGCGGCGAGGATGGCGATGGTCAGGACGACGGCGAGGAGGGGGCGGCGGGCGTTCCGGGTGCGCGCGGGGGTGGGCGTGGAGATCGCCAGCGCCGTGGAGGTGATCAACGACCTGGGCTTCGACACCCTCACCTTCCTCGGCGTCACCGTCCTCGTCGTCCCCGCCTTCCGCGTCGTCAAGGCTAGCCCGGTGATGTCTCGCTCCGCGCCTCCGCTACCTCCCCGTCGCCTCCGCTAGCTCCGCGCGCCTCCTGACATTATATACCTCCCGTGTTGATTCCTTGCGCAGATCCTCGGCTTCTTCTGCGCCGGCGTCGTCCTCAACCAGTTCGGCCTCATCAGGAACCTCACCGACGTCAAGCTCCTCTCCGAGTGGGGGATCCTCTTCCTGGTACTTCTTCTACCTGCTGCTGCTGCTGCTACTGGAATTCAGATGATTTGTTATTGATTGATTAACTGATTGATTGAGTGATTGAATTGATTGAGTGATTGATTTGACGCTCTGCCTCTGCACTGCAGCTGTTCGAGATGGGGCTGGAGCTCTCCCTCTCTCGCCTCAAAGCCCTTGCCAAGTTCGCCTTCGGGATCGGTTTGCCTCAGGTGTGCATCGCATTGCTTACTCACTGATCTATTATAATCATCATCCTAACTGTACTATATCTACCACCTATCATCTGTCATCGGTTTCTCATGTTAGTTCAGAGTAGTTTTACTGACTCAAATACTAAGCATTGACAAATGGAAGTATCTGTATTGATTGGCGTGAACCAAAATTACTACATTCTAATCTCATCAATCATTGTCCAAGACATGCCCTGTTGTTTTTCTTTTAAAGGAGGATAACCCCAGACATGCCCTGTTGTTAGGCATCAAAAAAAAGGTTCTCTTGGCACTTGTGAAACTGAACTTTTCTTGGCACCAGGGCATTCCCTGGCTTTTGTTCATTGACTTGCATACATAATTTCGGAATGCTCCATGGGAACTGATCTTGTGCCTTTTGATATATTCTCAAGGTTCTTCTTTCAACGCTGGCCTTCGCGGCATTTGAGCTTCCCCCTAATGGTGCTATTGGAACAAGAATCCTGCAGTTCCTCTTTAATTCAAGACCTGACCTGGTAAGGAGTACTCTTAAACCACAAAAAAGTTATGTTACCTGTATTTCCACACATGCATAGCTTGTTTTCCTTTACAGCTTGGGTCAAAGAATCTTTCGTGTGATCTCATTTCCCTTTTACATTTCAACAATGGTTTCTCACTTTCTTATTCTGATTGCTTGTACTCTCGGGGGCGTGAAGTATGCATTGTTGAAATATTTACCAATAACACAAACTATTCTTCAATTTGTGATATTTTTTTCTCTTGATACGTGTATTGCTAAAATTGTCCGGCTTATCAATGCTAACTCAGCTGTTTATTCTATTTAATAATCACATTTAATTTGGATCTACAATTCTACATATGCAGGTGAATATCAGGAGTGTCGACGAAGCAATAGTGATTGGAGCTGCCCTCTCCTTATCTTCATCTGCTTTTGTTCTTCAGGTATACACTAATTGTACTCACTGGCTAGCAATGTATCAGCTGTTTTCTGGTAATTTTTTTATATCGTTAGACACTTTGTTCAAGTATGAACCTTTCAATGAGAGCTTATCCATATTGGGCACATTGCAATTGCCTCTGCTACAATAGGTCACCTAAATTTCTTAGTACACAAAATATGTCCCCCCCCCCCCCCCCCCCTCTTTTTTTGGATCTGCACAAGATAACAACGTGCAATGCTTGTGGATTTTGTATGCAGCTTCTTGCTGAGAAAGGTGAGCTTGCAACAAGATTTGGTTCGGCCACACTGGGAATCCTCCTCCTCCAGGTGATTAACCGAAGCCCTCTTTCCCATTCCTTTTCTCCAAATGGTCCATTTTAAAGCTTTTTTCCAAAGAGTATATGGTGTATTAATTCCAGTATGTATTCTGCTGATACACAGGATATTGCCGTTGTTCCTCTCTTGGTCATACTCCCTGTTCTAGAGAGTCAGGTATGCAAAAGGTTAGCACTTGAGATATTAGCCTGCATGAAAGTTGTTCGAAAAATATCAACCTGATAGACTTTCTCATCACATCATAATCTAACTAAAAGGACTTAAGGATTCTGTGTAATAACTTGGAAGATGTTCACTGCATGAGATTTGCCTCAGTGAGCGAGTAGCCAGGTAATATTGGCAAATGGTTTGCAAATATTTATTCTTGTTATGTTCCCCTACCTAGTGAACTACTGTATTGGTCTCTAAGCATGAAAATGCAGCTCTGACTTCGCAACATATGAGTTTCCGCTTTATATATTAGGCTATCATCAGTATTTATTATGCATTTTATCGCAGAATGTTGTGGAGCAAAGTGTGTGGCCTATGCTACTAGCTGAAAGCTTAAAAGCACTGGGTGGACTTGGCATACTTTCACTTGGAGGGAAATATCTCATCAGGCGCATCTTTGAGGTCTTTTATTTTATAAATTTTCTGAATACAAGCTTGTATGTTATTTTCAATCAGCTCTTGATGTTCGATAAAATGATTATTGGTTAAGCCTTCCTGCAGTTTGTTGCAGAGTCGAGGAGCTCAGAAGCATTTGTTGCCCTCTGCCTTCTCACCGTTTCAGGAACCTCACTTCTCACCCAGTGGTTGGGCTTTAGTGACACTGTAAGTTTTTAATTCTGAAGTCAAATATAGATTATGCTCTTCCAGTTTTTATTATTTGCTGATTGTTGAACTTCTGTCCTATGTAGCTAGGTGCTTTTCTGGCTGGGGCCCTCCTTGCAGAAACAAATTTCCGTACGCAAATAGAAGCTGACATAAGACCATTCAGAGGCTTGCTCCTTGGATTGTTCTTTGTGACAACAGGAACTTCTATCGACATGCAGGTTAAACAACATTGCCATGATCTATATCGGTGAACATTAGTTAATGTCTCATGTGTCTAACTTAGCAGTACATCAAAGAGAAACCACTTTGAAAGTAATGTTGCCCCATTATTTATCTTCTTCAGTGGAACATATTGCAGGTTCTTATTAACACACCTGGTATTTTCTCCTTGTATTGCAGCTTCTCATCCGTGAGTGGCCTAATGTTCTATCGCTGTTGGCTGGCCTTATTGCAATCAAGACATTGATAACTACTGCATTAGCAACAAGAGTCGGACTAACTTTTCAAGAGAGTGTAAGGATAGGATTGCTGCTTTCTCAAGGAGGGGAGTTTGGGTTCGTGGTATTTTCTTTGGCAAACAGGTCAGTTTTTATTACAAGTCTTCCATTATATTGTTCTTGTCTTCTCAGACATCTTGTTTTCAGCCCTTGGTACCTTGATTGAAACAGGCTTGGCGTCCTACCGCTTGAGCTGAATAAGCTGCTCATTATCGTCGTTGTGCTGTCAATGGCATTAACTCCGTTACTGAATGACCTTGGAAGAAAAGCAGCAGGAATCATTGATGAGAGATCTGAAACAAAAGAAGTAGTACGTGACTGCCATGTCTTATACACTCACAACGGTCATGGTTGTTGCCTATTTTCGTGAATTCTTAAGGCAATCTTTTACAGAAACCAGCTGAGGAGGCAAATTATGGTGCGACTGAACCTATTGTCATTCTTGGCTTTGGAGAGATGGGACAGGTATATTACATCATATTTTCCTTTGTTGTTAAAGCTGGCCAGCTGAACTGTTATATCACATGCCTCGTAATATTCTTACAGGTCCTTGCAAAGTTTTTGGCTGCACCATTATCTTTCGGGCTCGAGCGAGATACAGAAGGATGGCCGTATGTCGCGTTTGATCTAAATCCTGCTGTTGTAAAGGTTGACATTAAGAGAATATTTGGTATTAATAGTTGACGCGTCTTCATACATATGTTAAACTAAAGCATCTGCCTTCATTCCTTACCAGTCAGCCAGAAAATCAGGATTTCCAGTGTTATATGGAGATGGTTCACGCCCCGCCGTTATGCAATCTGCTGGCATATCTTCTCCTAAAGCTGTCATGATCATGTATACCGGGAAGGAAGAAACAGTCGAGTCTGTCGACAGATTGCGACAAGCTTTTCCTGCGGTAAAATATATGATCCATTTCTCATGATTTATTTATCAAGTTAGCACATAGTACTTGTTATAAATGCATTGTGAACAAACGAACGCTTTCATAATACCTTTCGCTTTCCCAGGTTCCCGTGTATGTTAGGGCTCAAGACATGTCTCATTTGTTGGATCTAAGGAAAGCAGGTGCGACCGATGTTGTTCTGGAAAATGCTGAGGTAATATAGGAACACGTTTGCATCGACTGAGAAGCTCCTCATGTATGGATATATGTAACAGAAATTTGCATCAACTCTTTTGTTTTGTTGATCCCTTCCTGCAGACTAGCTTGCAACTTGGCTCGATGCTTATGAAAGGGCTGGGTGTCATGTCTGATGATGTATCTTTCCTGAGTAAGCTTGTGAGGGACTCGATGGAGTTACAAGCTCAGGAGGCACTCAACAACGTCGAGTCTCGTGAAACTACTACCATGGAGTCACTTCAGGTTCATAAAATCATTAGTGCTCAAAACCGACTCTAATATTACACTCCCTACAGATTAGTAGTTCTTATTTTCATGGTGCTGTTTCACTTCCCCATATGACCTGAATAAAATACCTGTTGCAGGTTAGGGTATCGGACTTGGTTGAGTCCAATGGGAACGGTTCCGGAATGATTCCCCGGGAGCAATCGCTAGGTCTAAGCAGTCG
The DNA here is from genome assembly GCF_056163025.1 of Triticum urartu. Lineage (NCBI taxonomy): Eukaryota > Viridiplantae > Streptophyta > Magnoliopsida > Poales > Poaceae > Triticum > Triticum urartu. Next base: position 34,716,122 of record NC_141877.1, read on the forward strand.
TCCGGAGGTACGGGTGATGAAAACGACTCCGGATAATCCCATGCCTAATTTGAACAACAAAAACGAATCTGAAGACGGTGTGAAATATTGTCTCCTGGAAACCGCTGACGGCGAGGAAACGGTGGAGCCTCCAGCGGAAGCAAGGAGATGACGGACCAGACCAGTTTCTGTAAAACCAAGGCGCAGTCTGAAGCGAAGGCACTGAACTTGTGGTTTCCTCATAGGTAATAGCTCTCATTGTACAGCACATCTGGAGACTGAAGCACCGAAACTTGGAGGCACACAATCTGTGGACACGACGTTTGCACTGCGTCGTGCGAGCTGAGATTTGCAGCTCGCAAATTGAAAACGGAAATGTCAATTCGGGCATATTGAGATTTACAGCCGTGATTGGAATTTGCGGCGGGCATTTAGAAATTGAAGCATCAACATTTCAGAATCCCTGAAAAGCATTATTGGCAGGGTGATTTGTGCAAGCAGAAGTAACCTGTATGGCTAGATAATTATTTGTATCACATTTCTCTGATTTGTGTCTGTTGTGTACAACTAGGACCGTAGGCCAAATAATTCCTGTAAAAAAAAATCATGTACATGCGCACATGCAGAAACTAGTGAGTGTATAATAATACTGGACCAAACGGTTTGTCCTCGCCGCGACAAGTTGAACTTTCTGAATGAACCTGAAGCATTGCCTGCTCGGCTCTTTGTATTGATAGCAGCAGGAGTAAAAGATCAGGAACTAAGGAGTTCAGATCTTGCTACTCGCTAGTAGATTTGAAGAAGTGCGATGCATTATTAATAATGAAAATAAAAATAATGGATTTTTTATATTAGAAAACATAGTTAACCTCTGCAGGCATGGAAGGCCGGAGGGTCTGACAAACTAACAAAAGGTTAGACCTGCCCGCAGCAGACCGCAGACGACTAAAAAGGAAGTGTCGATATGTGGCAAGGTTGTCTATGTTTTATCGCGTACACACATGTGGTATGCTGCAATAATTCTAGGTGTCTGCTGCTAATGTCATTTCATGTTTCAAAGCTGTTTTCATGTTGTTGCGTACTTCTGTTTCCATGTTGCATATGTTCTAATCAATTTTCTCAATGATTCATTGCATAGAAACACAAACAATGTTACATGATAGGTTTGAAATGTTGTCATATTTTCGCATGTCTTTGGACATGCCGTGAAAACAAACGTTGCATTTGTGGTGCGCACATACAATTTTGTTTTGCTGCCGGTGTTTGATGTTCGAATGCCAGCTGACATAATATGGTGATTAGGTCTATCAGATGGTCAAGATGAGGGCACTATTTTAGGACAGGATAACTTAAAAACATATATTATCGAGTATTATAAGCAGTTATTTGGACCTCCGGAGGATAATTGTGTGTCCCTCGACGAGTCCAGGACTGAGGATGTGCCTCAGTTATCAGCTGCCGAAAATGATATTCTGGTTGCCCCGTTCTCAGAGAAAGAGGTGTTTGATGCTATTGCACAGATGAAAAACAATAAGGCTCCCGGTCCGGATGGATTCCCGACCGAGTTCTATAAAAAGTGCTGGCACATTATTAAGGGGGATTTGCTACCTATGTTCAATGATCTGTTCGCTGGACAGCTTCAATTATTTCACTTGAATTTTGGAACTATCACATTGCTTCCTAAGAAAACGGAGGCTGTGAGAATTGAGCAATTCAGGCCGATCTGTCTCCTCAATGTTAGTTTCAAAATTTTCACCAAGGTCGGGACTAATAGGCTCACACAGATTGCGCATTCTGTGATACAACAGTCCCAAACTGCTTTCATGCCGGACAGAAATATCCTTGAAGGGGTAGTCGTCTTGCATGAAATGCTCCATGAAATCCACTCCAAAAAGTTAGATGGAGTAATTTTTAACGTGGATTTCGAGAAAGCGGACGATAAGGTCAAATAGCCATTCCTCCAACAGTCATTGCGTATGAAAGGATTTGATGAAGCTTGGCGCCGCCAGGTTGAATCATTTACGCAAAAAGGTAGTGTGGGAATTAAAGTTAATGATGACATAGGTCATTACTTTCAGACACATAAAGGCCTAAGACAAGGAGATCCAATGTCCCTATCTTGTTTAACATTATGGTGGATATGTTAGCAATTTTGATAGGAAGGGCTAAGGAACATGGTCAAGTAGGTGGTTTGATACCTCATCTTGTTGATGGAGGTGTATCCATCCTTCAGTACGCTGATGATACAATTATCTTTATGGAGCATGACTTGGCCAAGGCGAGAAATATGAAGCTTGTGTTATGCCTATTTGAACAATTGACCGGGTTAAAAATCAACTTTCATAAGAGCGAGCTGTTTTGTTTTGGTAGAGCCAAAGACGAACAGGAGGCTTATAGGCAATTGTTTGGGTGCGAATTGGGAGAGTTACCCTTCTCTTACCTAGGTATTCCCATCCACCATCATAGGCTGACAAACAGAGAGTGGAAGTGCATCGAGGACCGATTTGAGAAGAAACCGAGTTGCTAGAAGGGTAAGCTCATGTCCTACGGAGGCCGATTAATCCTAATAAATTCGGTGCTCACGAGCATGCCTATGTTTTGAAGGAAATATGCCCTAAAGGCAATAATAAAGTTATTATTTATTTCCTTATATCATGATAAATGTTTATTATTCATGCTAGAATTGTATTAACCGGAAACATAATACATGTGTGAATACATAGACAAACAGAATGTCACCAGTATGCCTCTACTTGACTAGCTCGTTAATCAAAGATGGTTATGTTTCCTAACCATGAACAAAGAGTTGTTATTTGATTAACGAGGTCACATCATTAGTTGAATGATCTGATTGACATGACCCATTCCATTAGCTTAGCACCCGATCGTTTAGTATGTTGCTATTGCTTTCTTCATGACTTATACATGTTCCTATGACTATGAGATTATGCAACTCCCGTTTGCCGGAGGAACACTTTGGGTGCTACCAAACGTCACAACGTAACTGGGTGATTATAAAGGAGCATTACAGGTGTCTCCAAAGGTACATGTTGGGTTGGCGTATTTCGAGATTAGGATTTGTCACTCCGATTGTCGGAGAGGTATCTCTGGGCCCTCTCAGTAATGCACATCACATAAGCCTTGCAAGCATTACAACATTACTTGTGAGATGATGTATTACGGAACGAGTAAAGAGACTTGCCGGTAACGAGATTGAACTAGGTATTGGATACCGACGATCGAATCTCGGGCAAGTAACATACCGATGACAAAAGGAACAACGTATGTTGTTATGCGGTCTGACCGATAAAGATCTTCGTAGAATATGTAGGAGCCAATATGGGCATCCAGGTCCCGCTATTGGTTATTGACCGGAGACGTGTCTCGGTCATGTCTACATTGTTCTCGAACCGTAGGGTCCGCACGCTTAAAGTTACGATGACAGTTATTATGAGTTTATGCATTTTGATGTACCGAAGTTAGTTCGGAGTCCCGGATGTGATCACGGACATGACGAGGAGTCTCGGAATGGTCGAGACATAAAGATTGATATATTGGATGACTATATTCGGACACCGGAAGGGTTCCGGAGAAGTTTCGGATAAAACCGGAGTACCGGAGGGGTTACCGGAACCCCCGGGGGTTAATGGGCCTTATGGGCCTAATGTGGAGAAGAGGAAGGGGCTGCCAGGGCAGGCCGCGCGCGCCCTCTCCCCCTAGTCCGAATTGGACAAGGAGGGAGGGGCGGCGCCCCCCCTTTCCTATTCTCCCTCCACCTCACCTAGTTGGACACGGAACGGGGAGGGGAGTCCTACTCCCGGTAGGAGTAGGACTCCTCCTGCGCCCTCCTCTAGGCCGGCGCACCCCCCTTGGATCCTTTATATACGGAGGCAGGGGGCACCCTAGAACACACAAGTTGATCCTCGTGATCGTTCCTTAGCCGTGTGCGGTGCCCCTTGCCACCATATTCCACCTCGGTCATATTGTTGTAGTGCTTAGGCGAAGCCCTGCGTCGGTGGAACATCATCATCGTCACCACGCCGTTGTGCTGACGAAACTCATCCCCGAAGCTTTGCTGGATCGGAGCCCAGGGAGCGTCATCGAGATGTACGTGTGCTAAGAACTCGGAGGTGCCGGAGTAACGGTGCTTGGATCGGTCGGATCGGGAAGAAGACGTACGACTACTTCCTCTACGTTGTGTCAACGCTTCCGTTGCGATCTACAAGGGTACGTAGATCATACTCTCCCCTCTCGTTGCTATGCATCACCATGATCTTGCGTGTGCGTAGGAATTTTTTTGAAATTACTGCGTTTCCCAACAGTGGCATCCGAGCCAGGTTTTTATGGTTTGATGTTATATGCACGAGTAGAACACAAGTGAGTTGTGGGCGATATAAGTCATACTGCCTACCAGCATGTCATACTTTGGTTCGGCGGTATTGTTGGACGAGACGACCCGGACCGACATTACGCGTACGCTTACGCGAGACCAGTTCTCCCGACGTGCTTTGCACATAGGTGGCTTGTTGGAAATATGCCCTAGAGGCAATAATAAAAGCATTATTATTATATTTCCTTGTTCATGATAATTGTCTTTATTCATGCTATAATTGTGTTATCCGGAAATCGTAATACATGTGTGAATAATAGACACCAACATGTCCCTAGTAAGCCTCTAGTTGACTAGCTCGTTGATCAACAGATATTCATGGTTTCCTGACTATGGACATTGGATGTCATTGATAACGGGATCACATCATTAGGAGAATGATGTGATGGACAAGACCCAATCCTAAACATAGCACAAGATCGTATAGTTCGTTTGCTAGAGTTTTCCAATGTCAAGTATCTTTTCCTTAGACCATGAGATCGTGTAACTCCCGGATACCGTAGGAGTGCTTTGGGTGTACCAAACGTCACAACGTAACTGGGTGACTATAAAGGTATACTACGGGTATCTCCGAAAGTGTCTGTTGGGTTGACATGGATCAAGACTGGGATTTGTCACTCCGTATGGCGGAGAGGTATCACTGGGCCCACTCGGTAATGCATCATCATAATGAGCTCAAAGTGACCAAGTGTCTGGTCACGGGATCATGCATTACGGTACGAGTAAAGTGACTTGCCGGTAACGAGATTGAACAAGGTATTGGGATACCGACGATCAGATCTCGGGCAAGTAACATACCGATTGACAAAGGGAATTGTATACGGGGTTGCTTGAATCCTCGATATCGTGGTTCATCCGATGAGATCATCAAGGAGCATGTGGGAGCCAACATGGGTATCCAGATCCCGCTGTTGATTATTGACCGGAGAGCATCTCGGTCATGTCTACATGTCTCCCGAACCCGTAGGGTCTACACACTTAAGGTTCGGTGATGCTAGGGTTGTAGGGATATGTATATGCAGTAACCCGAATGTTGTTCGGAGTCCCGGATGAGATCCTGGACGTCACGAGGAGTTTCGGAATGGTCCGGAGGTAAAGAATTATATATAGGAAGTGCTATTTCGGCCATCGGGACAAGTTTCGGGGTCACCGGTATTGTACCGGGACCACCGGAAGGGTCCCGGGGGTCCACCGGGTGGGGCCACCTATCCCGGAGGGCCCCATGGGCTGAAGTGGGAAGGGATCCAGCCCAAAATGGGCTGGGGCGCCACTTCCCCCTAGGGCCCATGCGCCTAGGGTGGGGGAAACCCTAAAGGAAGAGTCCTAGGAGGGGAAGGCACCTCCTAGGTGCCTTGGGGAGGAGGGATTCCTCCCCTTGGCCGCACCCCCCTAGGAGATTGGATCTCCTAGGGCCGGCGCCCCCCCCCCCTTGGCCCTCCTATATATAGTGGGGAGATGGAGGACTTCTTACCCCATGCCTTTGGTGCCTCCCTCTCCCTCTCCAACACCTCCTCCTCCTCCATAGTGCTTGGCGAAGCCCTGCCGGAGTACTGCAGCTCCATCACCACCACGCCGTCATGCTGCTGCTGGAGCCATCTCCCTCAACCTCTCCTTCCCCCTTGCTGGATCAAGAAGAAGGAGACGTTACGCTGACCGTACGTGTGTTGAACGCGGAGGTGCCGTCCGTTCGGCGCTAGGATCTCCGGTGATTTGGATCACCTCGAGTACGCCTTCCTCATCCCCGTTCTTTGAACGCTTCCGCGCGTGATCTACAAAGGTATGTAGATGCAACCCAATCACTCGTTGCTAGATGAACTCATAGATGGATCTTGGTGAAACCGTAGGAAAATTTTTGTTTTCTGCAACGTTCCCCAACATGGCTTGCGGGCGACAGTCTCTCCAACTTTAGTTGAACCAAGTATGGCTACGCCCGGTCCTTGCGAAGGTTAAAACGGAGTCAAATTTACAAACTATCGTTGTGGTTTTGATGCGTAGGTGAGATTGGTTCTTACTTAAGCCCGTAGCAGTCACGTAAAACTTGCAACAACAAAGTAGAGGACGTCTAACTTGTTTTTGCAGGGCATGTTGTGATGTGATATGGTCAGGGCATGATACTGAATTTTATTGTATGAGATGATCATGTTTTGTAACCGAGTTATCGGCAACCGGCAGGAGTCATATGGTTGTCGCTTTATTGTATGCAATGCAATCGCGATGTAATGCTTTACTTTATCACTAAACGGTAGCGATAGTCGTGGAACCATAAGCTTGGCGAGACGACAACGATGCTACGATGGAGATCAAGGTGTCGCGTCGGTGACGATGGTGATCATGACGGTGCTTCGGAGATGGAGATCACAGGCACAAGATGATGATGGCCATATCATATCACTTATATTGATTGCATGTGATGTTTATCTTTTATGCATCTTATCTTGCTTTGATTGACGGTAGCATTATAAGATGATCTCTCACTAAATTATCAAGAAGTGTTCTCCCTGAGTATGCACCGTTGCGAAAGTTCTTCGTGCTGAGACACCACGTGATGATCGGGTGTGATAGGCTCTACGTTCAAATACAACGGGTGCAAAACAGTTGCACACGCGGAATACTCAGGTTATACTTGACGAGCCAAGCATATACAGATATGGCCTCAGAACACGGAGACCGAAAGGTCGAGCGTGAATCATATAGTAGATATGATCAACATAAAGATGTTCACCAATGAAACTACTCCATCTCACGTGATGATCGGACATGGTTTAGTTGATTTGGATCACGTGATCACTTAGAGGATTAGAGGGATGTCTATCTAAGTGGGAGTTCTTAAGTAATATGATTAATTGAACTTAAATTTATCATGAACTTAGTCCCTGATAGTATCTTGCTTGTTTATGTTGATTGTAGATAGATGGCTCGTGCTGTTGTTCTGTTGAATTTTAATGCGTTCCTTGAGAAAGCAAAGTTGAAAGATGATGGTAGTAATTACACGGACTGGGTCCGTAACTTGAGGATTATCCTCATTGCTGCACAGAAGAATTACGTCCTGGAAGCACCGCTGGGTGCCAGGCCTGCTGCTGGAGCAACACCAGATGTTATGAACGTCTGGCAGAGCAAAGCTGATGACTACTCGATAGTTCAGTGTGCCATGCTTTACGGCTTAGAATCGGGACTTCAACGACGTTTTGAACGTCATGGAGCATATGAGATGTTCCAAGAGTTAAGTTAATATTTCAAGCAAATGCCCGGATTGAGAGATATGAAGTCTCCAATAAGTTCTATAGCTGCAAGATGGAGGAGAACAGTTCTGTCAGTGAGCATATACTCAAAATGTCTGGGTATAATAATCACTTGATTCAATTGGGAGTTAATCTTCCAGATGATTGCGTCATTGACAGAATTCTCCAATCACTGCCACCAAGCTACAAGAGCTTCGTGATGAACTATAATATGCAAGGGATGAACAAGACTATTCCCAAGCTCTTCGCGATGCTAAAAGCTGCGGAGGTAGAAATCAAGAAGGAGCATCAAGTGTTGATGGTCAACAAGACCACTAGTTTCAAGAAAAAGGGCAAAGGGAAGAAGAAGGGGAACTTCAAAAAGAATGGCAAGCAAGTTGCTACTCAAGAGAAGAAACCCAAACCTGGACCCAAGCCTGAAACTGAGTGTTTCTATTGCAAACAGACTGGTCACTGGAAGCGGAACTGCCCCAAGTATTTGGCGGATAAGAAGGATGGCAAGGTGAACAAAGGTATATGTGATATACATGTTATTGATGTGTACCTTACCAATGCTCGCAGTAGCACCTGGGTATTTGATACTGGTTCTGTTGCTAATATTTGCAACTCGAAACAGGAACTACGGATTAAGCGAAGATTGGCTAAGGACGAGGTGACGATGCGCGTGGGAAACGGTTCCAACGTCGATGTGATCGCGGTCGGCACGCTACCTCTACATCTACCTTCGGGATTAGTATTAGACCTAAATAATTGTTATTTGGTGCCAGCGTTAAGCATGAACATTATATCTGGATCTTGTTTAATGCGAGACGGTTATTCATTTAAATCAGAGAATAATGGTTGTTCTATTTATATGAGTAATATCTTTTATGGTCATGCACCCTTGAAGAGTGGTCTATTCTTATTGAATCTTGAGAGTAGTGATACACATATTCATAATGTTGAAGCCAAAAGATGCAGAGTTGATAATGATAGTGCAACTTATTTGTGGCACTGCCGTTTAGGTCATATTGGTGTAAAACGCATGAAGAAACTCCATACTGATGGGCTTTTGGAACCACTTGATTATGAATCGCTTGGTACTTGCGAACCGTGCCTCATGGGCAAGATGACTAAAACACCGTTCTCCGGTACTATGGAGAGAGCAACAGATTTGTTGGAAATCATACATACAGATGTATGTGGTCCGATGAATATTGAAGCTCGTGGCGGATATCGTTATTTTCTCACCTTCACAGATGATTTAAGCACATACGGGTATATCTACTTAATGAAACATAAGTCTGAAACATTTGAAAAGTTCAAAGAATTTCAGAGTGAAGTGGAAAATCATCGTAACAAGAAAATAAAGTTTCTACGATCTGATCGTGGAGGAGAATATTTGAGTTACGAGTTTGGTGTACATTTGAAACAATGCGGAATAGTTTCGCAGCTCACGCCACCCGGAACACCACAGCGTAATGGTGTGTCCAAACGTCGTAATCGTACTTTACTAGATATGGTGCGATCTATGATGTCTCTTACTGATTTACCGCTATCGTTTTGAGGATACGCTCTAGAGACGGCCGCATTCACGTTAAATAGGGTACCATCAAAATCCGTTGAGACGACGCCTTATGAACTGTGGTTTGGCAAGAAACCAAAGTTGTCGTTTCTAAAAGTTTGGGGCTGCGATGCTTATGTGAAAAAGCTTCAACCTGATAAGCTCGAACCCAAATCGGAGAAATGTGTCTTCATAGGATATCCAAAGGAAACTATTGGATACACCTTCTATCACAGATCCGAAGGCAAGACTTTTGTTGCTAAATTCGGAAACTTTCTGGAGAAGGAGTTTCTCTCGAAAGAAGTGAGTGGGAGGAAAGTAGAACTTGACGAGGTAACTGTAGCTACTCCCTTATTGGAAAGTAGTACATCACAGAAAACTGTTTCTGCAACACCTACACCAGTTATCGAGGAAGCTAATGATGATGATCATGAAACTTCAGAACAAGATACTACTGAACCTCGTAGATCAACCAGAGTAAGATCCGCGCCAGAGTGGTACGGTAATCCTGTTCTGGAAGTCATGCTACTAGATCATGATGAACCTACGAACTATGAAGAAGCGATGGTGAGCCCAGATTCCGCAAAGTGGCTTGAAGCCATGAAATCTGAGATGGGATCCATGTATGAGAACAAAGTATGGACTTTGGTTGACTTGCCCGATGATCGGCAAGCAATTGAGAATAAATGGATCTTCAAGAAGAAGACTGACGCTGACGGTAATATTATTGTCTACAAAGCTCGACTTGTCGCAAAAGGTTTTCGGCAAGTTCAAGGGATTGACTACGATGAGACCTTCTCACCCGTAGCGATGCTTAAGTCTGTCCGAATCATGTTAGCAATTGCCGCATTTTATGATTATGAAATTTGGCAGATGGATGTCAAAACTGCATTCCTGAATGGATTTCTGGAAGAAGAGTTGTATATGATGCAACCAGAAAGTTTTGTCGATCCAAAGGGAGCTAACAAAGTGTGCAAGCTCCAGCGATCCATTTATGGACTGGTGCAAGCCTCTCGGAGTTGGAATAAACGTTTTGATAGTGTGATCAAAGCATTTGGTTTTATACAGACTTTTGGAGAAGCCTGTATTTACAAGAAAGTGAGTGGGAGCTCTGTAGCATTTCTGATATTATATGTGGATGACATATTACTAATTGGAAATGATGTAGAATTTCTGGATAGCATAAAGGGATACTTGAATAAAAGTTTTTCAATGAAAGACCTCGGTGAAGCTGCTTACATATTAGGCATTAAGATCTATAGAGATAGATCAAGACGCTTAATTGGACTTTCACAAACCACATACCTTGACAAAATTATGAAGAAGTTCAAAATGGATCAAGCAAAGAAAGGGTTCTTGCCTGTGTTACAAGGTGTGAAGTTGAGTAAGACTCAATGCCCGACCACTGCAGAAGATAGAGAGAATATGAAAGATGTTCCCTATGCATCAGCCATAGGATCTATCATGTATGCAATGCTGTGTACCAGACCTGATGTGTGCCTTGCTATAAGTCTAGCAGGGAGGTACCAAAGTAATCCAGGAGTGGATCACTGGACAGCGGTCAAGAACATCCTGAAATACCTGAAAAGGACTAAGGATATGCTTCTCGTATATGGAGGTGACAAAGAGCTCATCGTAAAAGGTTACGTTGATGCAAGCTTTGACACTGATCCGGACGATTCTAAATCACAAACCGGATACGTGTTTACATTAAACGGTGGGGCTGTAAGTTGGTGCAGTTCTAAACAAAGCGTCGTAGCGGGATCTACATGTGAAGCGGAGTACATAGCTGCTTCGGAAGCAGCAAATGAAGGAGTCTGGATGAAGGAGTTCATATCCGATCTAGGTGTCATACCTAGTGCATCGGGTCCAATGAAAATCTTTTGTGACAATACTGGTGCAATTGCCTTGGCAAAGGAATCCAGATTTCACAAGAGAACCAAGCACATCAAGAGACGCTTCAATTCCATCCGGGATCTAGTCCAGGTGGGAGACATAGAGATTTGCAAGATACATACGGATCTGAATGTAGCAGACCCGTTGACTAAGCCTCTTCCACGAGCAAAACATGATCAGCACCAAGACTCCATGGGTGTTAGAATCATTACTGCGTAATCTAGATTATTGACTCTAGTGCAAGTGGGAGACTGAAGGAAATATGCCCTAGAGGCAATAATAAAGTTATTATTTATTTCCTTATATCATGATAAATGTTTATTATTCATGCTAGAATTGTATTAACAGGAAACATAATACATGTGTGAATACATAGACAAACAGAATGTCACCAGTATGCCTCTACTTGACTAGCTCGTTAATCAAAGATGGTTATGTTTCCTAACCATGAACAAAGAGTTGTTATTTGATTAACGAGGTCACATCATTAGTTGAATGATCTGATTGACATGACCCATTCCATTAGCTTAGCACCCGATCGTTTAGTATGTTGCTATTGCTTTCTTCATGACTTATACATGTTCCTATGACTATGAGATTATGCAACTCCCGTTTGCCGGAGGAACACTTTGGGTGCTACCAAACGTCACAACGTAACTGGGTGATTATAAAGGAGCATTACAGGTGTCTCCAAAGGTACATGTTGGGTTGGCGTATTTCGAGATTAGGATTTGTCACTCCGATTGTCGGAGAGGTATCTCTGGGCCCTCTCAGTAATGCACATCACATAAGCCTTGCAAGCATTACAACTAATATGTTAGTTGTGAGATGATGTATTATGGAACGAGTAAAGAGACTTGCCGGTAACGAGATTGAACTAGGTATTGGATACCGACGATCGAATCTCGGGCAAGTAACATACCGATGACAAAAGGAACAACGTATGTTGTTATGCGGTCTGACCGATAAAGATCTTCGTAGAATATGTAGGAGCCAATATGGGCATCCAGGTCCCGCTATTGGTTATTGACCGGAGACGTGTCTCGGTCATGTCTACATTGTTCTCGAACCGTAGGGTCCGCACGCTTAAAGTTACGATGACAGTTATTATGAGTTTATGCATTTTGATGTACCGAAGTTAGTTCGGAGTCCCGGATGTGATCACGGACATGACGAGGAGTCTCGGAATGGTCGAGACATAAAGATTGATATATTGGATGACTATATTCGGACACCGGAAGGGTTCCGGAGAAGTTTCGGATAAAACCGGAGTACCGGAGGGGTTACCGGAACCCCCGGGGGTTAATGGGCCTTATGGGCCTAATGTGGAGAAGAGGAAGGGGCTGCCAGGGCAGGCCGCGCGCCCCCTCTCCCCCTAGTCCGAATTGGACAAGGAGGGAGGGGCGGCGCCCCCCCTTTCCTATTCTCCCTCCACCTCACCTAGTTGGACAAGGAACGGGGAGGGGAGTCCTACTCCCGGTAGGAGTAGGACTCCTCCTGCGCCCTCCTCTAGGCCGGCGCACCACCCCCCCTTGGATCCTTTATATACGGAGGCAGGGGGCACCCTAGAACACACAAGTTGATCCTCGTGATCGTTCCTTAGCCGTGTGCGGTGCCCCCTGCCACCATATTCCACCTCGGTCATATCGTTGTAGTGCTTAGGCGAAGCCCTGCGTCGGTGGAACATCATCATCGTCACCATGCCGTTGTGCTGACGGAACTCATCCCCGAAGCTTTGCTGGATCGGAGCCCGGGGAGCATCATCGAGCTGTACGTGTGCTAAGAACTCGGAGGTGCCGGAGTAACGGTGCTTGGATCGGTCGGATCGGGAAGAAGACGTACGACTACTTCCTCTACATTGTGTCAACGCTTCCGTTGTGATCTACAAGGGTACGTAGATCATACTCTCCCCTCTCGTTGCTATGCATCACCATGATCTTGCGTGTGCGTAGGAAATTTTTTGAAATTACTGCGTTCCCCAACATGTTTCTCCTATCGTTCTTTGAGGTACCAGTTGGTGTTAGGAAGAGACTGGACTTCTATCGATCGCGTTTCTTTTGGCAGGGTGATGAGCTTAAAAGAAAATATCGGCTCGCTAAATGGGATATCATTTGTAGACCGAAAGACCAAGGGGGCCTCGGTATTGAGAACCTAGAAGTTAAGAACAGATGCCTTCTTAGCAAGTGACTGTGGAAGCTCTCTACGGAGAATGATGCCATGTGGGCTCAAATCCTTCGTAGCAAGTACCTCCAGACAAAAACTTTGTCCCAAGTTACAGTCAGGCCGACAGATTCACCTTTTTGGAAAGGTCTGATGAAAGTCAAACAATCTCTGTTTAATAGGATGAAGTTTGTTATTGGAAACGGCACTAATACACGTTTCTGGGAGGATACTTGGCTCGGCGAGACACCCTTGGCCATTCAATATCCGTCTTTGTACCGCATCGTTCAACGACGAGAGGTGTTCGTCGCATCGGTATTTCAATCTACCCTCCTTAATATTCGGTTCCGGCGGACGCTAGCGGGCAATCGTTGGGAAGAATGGCTCCGTCTAGTTAGGAGACTGATGGAGGTCCAGATTTCTCAACAACCCGATGAATTACACTGGAAATTGACTAAGTCTGGAGTATTCACTGTTAAATCAATGTATATTGATGTTATTAATTCGAACTCCATTCCTACCTCCAAGCATGTTTGGGATGTCAAAGTTCCTTTGAAAATAAAAGTGTTTATGTGGTTTGTGCATAAACAAGTTATTTTAACCAAGGACAACTTGATAAAGCGTAATTGGACATGACCTACTAGGTGTAGTTTCTGTGATCGGGATGAGACAATCAAGCACCTTTTTTTGATTGCCCGTTGGCCAAAGTGCTTTGGCAGACGGTCCACATTGCTTTTAATATCAATCAACCGAATTCTGTTAACGCGTTATTTGGGACATGGCTTAATGGGATTGAGCCTGACTTAGCGAGACACAATCGGGTTGGAGTTTGCGCTTTGTTGTGGACTATCTGGACTTGCAGAAATGATTTGGTTTTTAACAGAATATCATGTATCCAATTTTTGCAGGTTATATTCCGAACTACGGCATTGATCCGTTCGTGGTCGCTACTCACCCCGACGGAGGCCAGAGAGGATTTGGTTACTGGATATTTCCGCTGGGAGATGGTAGCTCGGGATATCTTCAACCGGTTTGGATGGCGGTCATGTAATAGGATAGGCATTTAGTTTACCTACCTAGCTTTAGCCAGCCGGTTGTGGCGTCTGTTCATGACTAGTTGGTGTTTCTAGCCTCTTTTTAGCTCTATGTGAGCTTTCTTTGCTATTCATTACTTTTGAAGACTTTGGAACCTTGTTGGCACTTCTTTATTTGGTTAATAAGATGACCGTATGCATCATTCTGATGCAGAGGCCGGGGAGTCCCCTTTTTCGAAAAAAAGGTCTATCAGATGGTCTGTGAGGTGGGCAACCCCACCCCATCGGACGCCTAGCATGCACCTATAGTAATAATAAGGTCACATAACCATTGAATTTTGATCCAACCGTTCCAACTTGCCCTTTTCTTTCCATCAAGATTATATTCCCTGCACGCCTATCTTTTCCTTTGCCTCTAGAACCACACCCGCACTCTTCCATCATGCTTGCCTCCTCTGATGATGCAGCTTCTGTTAGCATCGTCTCAGCCTCAGGCTCAACCATCTCACCCCCGCTTTTATGTTAACCTTTTTTCACACACACATTGACTCCTAGGTTCCCCCAATGCTGCAACCTTGCACTTAGCCCCTTTGGCAATTCCCGCCAATGGGGCATGCATTCATCTAGGCTCGAGGGGCTATAACGATCCCCTTATCCATGACCATTTATGGCAATGTCCTGCACCCTAGGCTTCGCCAGCGTCACCGATCTTGGGTCACTCTAGCATGGCTGTTTTCCACCATCACCCCGTCGTCGTTGCTCTAGCGACGCCTACAGATATGAGCTTCGTCTTTTGGTGCTTCTAGGTTCCTAGAAGCATAAGCCCAAGCAAACAACAGAAACCTACACCGGGTTTGTAAAAGCAAAAAAATTGCACCGCGAATTTCTAATCCCACCCCTCCCAAGAAAAGAATGCCATATTTTCTCAAAAATGAAAAAAAAACAATGCCATGTATATTATTTAGACCCCCTTCACAATTTCCTTCACCCCCTCATCCCGCAGCCCATTTCCTCCCCCCGACCAAGCCGCCGCCGCCATCTCCGGCCACCCTGCCTCACCCCCCTCCCCCTCCCCCTCCCCGGCCGAGCCGCCGCCGATCCATACCGGAACAGGAGGACCGCCACCACCGTCAAGCCTCCCTGCCAGCCGCCTCTCCGTCGGCCACGCTGCAACCAGAGCAAGGTGAGCTCCCCCCCACTTCTTCCCTACCCCATGCTAGATTCTTAGCTTGACGAGGAGAAAAAGAGCGCCGAATCATTGGATTGGATCTCAATCCAGTGACTACTTGAACCCGAACTAACCTCCGCGATTTTTTGGGTGTGTCGGTGCGCCATCCAGATCCCGGCCCTCGTCGCATCTCGGAATGGCGACCCTGAGGAACCTGAAGATCAAGACGTCCACGTGCAAGAGGATCGTCAAGGAGCTGCGCTCCTACGAGAAGGAGGTGGAGAAGGAGGCCGCCAAGACCGCCGACATGAAGGAGAAGGGCGCCGACCCCTATGATCTCAAGCAGCAGGTGACTCAAGATCTCTCATTCAGCAGTTCTGCTTACAGTTCTTCTTGTTTAATTAACAACACAATTACCGACCATGTATAGTACTTACTGGTAATAGTAGGATCATATGTTAGTTATCCTTAGAATGGTCCCTTGGAGCATGGTTTCATTAGTTTATGGATGCTGATCTAGTCACTACTTGCTTGGTGGGTAGTTATTTGTGTCATATGGCCACTAATTAATCAGTTCTTGGTAAAAATGGGCAGGCCAATCACATATTCTGTTATTGATTTCCTAAAATAAATTTTGTTATTAGAATGGCATGTCATTGAACTTGTTGTGGATAAGTGTAGAGGGATCTACCATGTGAAGCCTTGAGGATTGGTTGGTTGGCCTGAGTAACATTTTGATGTTTGTCAACTGTTACTCTGATTGGTTGGTTGGTTGGTTGGTACATAGTAATCTGTGCATTGTTACGGCTGGGTATCCATGATATTACTTCTAACTTCTGTCAATGCAGCCTATGTAATGGTTTTATGTTGGTTGGAACGTCAGGTCTCTGCTTCTAGTCCATCCCAGTTATTTATCCTTAAGGCCCGGCATAAAAAAATTCAGCATGTATCGTCTCTTGTGGCTCTTTGAATGTGGATTACCCATTTCTGTTTCTTTGCGCTCAGTCCATGTGGATTGCTTGATATAAAACCTATCTTTCCTTCAGCCAAGATTTTTTATGTTAAAAAACAATTACATTTGTCAAATTTTTACTAGATGTAAGGCACTGTATAGAGCATCAGAATGGAAAGAGTTCTAACTCAGAAGCAGAATTGCGTATTGAATGAACAAGTGGCATATGCATTCTTCAGAGTACTACCGTGTTCACATTCTTCTGGGTTTTACATATAGCTATTAGTATTATCAGACATGGCAAGATATTTAAGGCATACAAATGCTTGATGAGTTATGAAATTGGTTTTGATGTAATTGGGATTGGAAAAGATAGTTGTTTCATATTGATTGATCTCATACCTGCATCGACATCTTAGGGTCCGTTTTTGGACATGCAACGGGAGCACTTAGTTATTGGTCTCCCTGCTCCTCTTCCAAGTCACTTTATCAATGTGAAGATCCTGGTAGTACATCTTATCTTAATGCCTTCTACATGTGCAGGAAAATGTTTTAGCTGAGTCGAGGATGATGGTCCCAGACTGCCATAAGCGACTTGAAGCTGCACTGACAGACTTGAAAGCAACTCTGGTATTGTGCAGGAATTTCTACCTATATGTGAAATTTTCTGCAACAAACCTTGTCTTGAGCTACTTGAACAAATGTTTGGTTATCCTGTCACAGGCGGAGTTGAAGGAGTCAAATGAACAAGGCACTGAGATCGGTGAGGCTGAGGCTACAATCACTGAAGTTGAAGCTGTCTACACGCCAACAGAAGCTGAAGATTAAGCTCGCAACTTCCTTTTCGCTGAAATGTCAGTATGCATTATCAGACTTGCTCTTGTCGACAAGTTAGTCCCATTTCATATGACGTTGACGCGAAAGCTTGTATGTATTACGACTCATGATCTGTCTCGAGATGTGCAACTGGTAATATCACTGTACTGGAATATGGTTAGGCGTTTATGGTGTGCTGGAAATGCTGCATGTTGTTGGCGTTGTTCCATTTGAGTATCGGATGATGTTGCTTGTTGCTGCTTGTTTTTAGTTATTGGGGTCATTATCTTTCATGCTTTGATGTAGCCCGAGGGGGGGCTCATCGTGGGCCTTGTATACATTTCCTGCAATACGTAGATTTCTTCAGTTTTCCCCTCTGATTCAGAACGACAATGCAATGTAACTTTGTATATGGTTTTGCTAGTTCTCACCCGCCTCATGTTTGGGTAAGAGTATCTCTAGTAGACCCTGCATAAGTGGTCAAACCCGCAAAATAACCGTTTTTTGCAGTTTCAGTCGAAAAAACGAGCCCGAGCAGATCCCTTAAGGGGCCCTGCAAATGCAAACGTGAAACCCTCATATTTACAATTTTGAGGGCAACTTTGTCAGGGCCCTGCATATCGGTTGGGCGCAACTACAATAGAAAACAACCTTGTGGTAGAAGAATAGAAAAATCCATCTTGGACCGTCAGATCGAAGATGGATGGCCCATATTCTAGTGGAGATATCCCAGTCCACTTCATGGACATTTTATGGAAAACCCCCTGCTAATATGTAGATATAAAACACATTTTTTATAGTAATCACCTCAACTTTCTCATATTTAATCGTTTTGTCCTCGGTAAATAAAACAAATTTTCAAATCCTCTCAACGTTGAGGCCTCATCTTTGCACATATCTGTTGCATGTATACTTGAGTACAAATAATGGCTTCTACAAGCAAAAATTGAACATGCTGGCACCTAATTTTTTTTGCCAATATCCATCACAATATTTGTAAACACATTAAATTTATGCCATCTCATTCAAGTATATGTCAAACTGAACCAACCCAGACAAATAGTTGAGCACACGTCAAGTTAGACCATCCCAGGCATGAAGATCTGAGTAGATGTGAAACTGGACCATCCCACACATAAATAGTTGAGAACACGTCTAGTTAATTAGACCATCCCAGGCATAAAGATCTGAGTACATGTGAAACCATCTCAGGCACAAATATTTGAGTACATGTCACTCTAGAGTCTGGACCATCTCACTCACTAATGTCGAGTACATTATCAATCTGGAGCAGCAGAAGATACACAAGAGACATGCAATACATAACATGGCATGGACATTTCTAGTGTTGTGCTATCTTGAATGCAGAGAATAGAAAAGTTGTAGCGCTTGCCTCCGGTGCTCGTGCTTCTTGCTCATCAAGTTTTATGTGCTGGAAAGATGACATCAAACATATAGGAATCAGTTTGAGCACAAGACCATGTATGTATCACACACCCGTACTTAAAAATATTTGCTCCTGAGCTAATCTAATGAGTATGCATTAATAATATCATTTGACTAGCAGGAAGAGAACTGTATGCTGCATAGTCATTTGTACACTTCACTTAATATCATCACTAAACTTGCAATAACAATTTGGTCAGGTATAAATTCTGCCATACAGGGGAGAGCTTATTTCTTGCATACAAAGAGGTAAATTTTTTGCCTTTATTTTACAACCAGAGTGTTATTACAACCAAATGAGGAAAAGAGCAAAGAGCTAACAAAATTGTTTCACTAAAGCAAAACGATGCCCGACCACGACGGCACCTTCTTGTCCCTTTGCTCACTCACCTGTTAATCTTCTCGCGATGGCTGCTGCTAATCTTTGAATGGTTGTTGTTTGTTCTCTAGTTACACGGCTCACTTTTTTGCTAATTTCCCATTAGCTAGAGGTAGCTAGATGTGCACGTGTTGGTACTCATGGACTCACTGCTTAGCACGTGGTGGGTTAATTTGGCAGAAAGAATTCTTGTCCTTGTTTTGATTTCCTTGCTATCAAGTTCATCCTTGACTACTAATACTAGTACATCAGATTAACTAACGGAAAACATTTGCCTCTGCTTAAAATAAAGCCCAAATCATCAAATTCCTCAAGCAATGGATCGGCAACATGATTTTTCTGTACAACAACAGCAATACATCAAACGATCTGACCTATATACATGTTAACAAAGAGGATATATACTTGCTTCTGTTATGTTGTTGGGGCAGGCACGCAACAAGTGATAGCAGAATATTCGAATGGCTGCTACACAGGCCAGGTGCTCTGCTGCTAGTTAAACTACAGAGGTCAGGGCTAGCTACAAAACGAGTCAGCGAGTTTGAGGAGTGAGGTTGCGGTGCAATCGTTGTACTATCCTCGGCTACAGGCGATAGAAGAAAGAATATGCATCAGCATCTTTTGGTTCAAGCAAACTGAAAATATTTTCTCCCTGTTTGTTCATGTATGACGAAATCTTAACTCAAATATAGAAAGCTTTCTGGGAATAAGAAAAAATAACCATAGATCCAACTAGAAGATACTTACCCATTGAATGATCATTTATTCCCAGAAATGGTACTCCATTCTATTAGTTTTTACGCTCTTTTCATCTACATTCGATCACATGTGGCAGGGGTCTCCAGAGGTCCTGAAAATAATCAAGTGTGATTTCCTTATCACAACAACCAGAATGGGTCAGTAACAACGTTTTCTAGAACTTCATATAATGGATCATGTTTAATAAGGTGCGCACCAAAGCTCAAGATACTTATATGATGGAACAAGAAGAAGGGCAATGTGGCTGATTGTACTGTTTTCCTAATTTCATCTCAATTGAAAGAACCATTTTGGTGCATGGCAAACCTGCATTCCTGAAGACCCGAGGTCTGTTCTTTGCCATCAGCAGATGTCCGAGCTAGGCATGGGGGTAGGCGGGCTACCTGTGGAGAATGGCTGGATGAGGCAAGAAAAATAGTAGATCGAGAAGCCACATGTGGACAATGACTCGATGGGGTAAGAACATGGTAGATCGAGGTTGTCCTCTAGACGTCGGAGAACGATACCTGGAGATTTGCTCGCCCAGTGTCGCAGCGCAGTACAGAAGAGGTCCGCCCGGGCAGCCCGACCGGCGACCGCCGCCGGCGAGACGACCTAGATTCGTTGGGGCGGAGATGGAACGGTGCCTACAGTGGCCAAGGTCGCCGATCTAGGTACAGGATCTACACCCCCGTCGTCATTGGCAAGCTAGAGGGAGATGGGCTTGCCTTTAGGATTGGGGATTTTTTTTTTCGAGCCTCGGCCGCCGCTGCTCACATCGGAAGGAAGAAGGAGATGACAGGTCAAAAGAAGAGAGGAGATCGAAGCAAAAAAAAAAAAACAGAAGTAAGGGACTATTCTGCAAAGAAGAGCGCACAGATCCACCACTAGAATACGGGCCATCCATCTTCGATTTGACGGTTCAGGATGAATTTTTCTATTCTTTTACCACAAGGCTGTTTTCTATTGTAGTTGCTCCCATATCGGTCAAAGTTGGCAGTTGAGGAATCTTTGCTTCCGCCAATACCATGAAGTTCGCCCAGCCGCCGCAGCCGTCCGCCGCCCGGCCACCGCGCTCGCCCGCCGGCCGTCCGATAGCCGGCCGGCCCTTCGTCCCGGCCGCCGCGCTCGCCCGTGGCTCCGCGGCTCTCGAGCGGAGCTAGCTCAATCCATTGAACGGAGCTATCTAGCTAGCAGCTCAATCGATTCGAAGAGCTAGCTCGATGCACCCGCGGTTCGATCCGGCCGCTGCTCGCGCCGCCCTGGCCTCCGCCCGCGCTATGCTCGTCTCGCGTTTTCCCTCGTCCGTCTGTCCGCCGGATTTACGCGAGGAAGAGGACGACTAAAAAAAGAGAGCAAGTTGTGGGTCTGTTTGGTATATTCGGAGAATATTTTTTTTACGGGTTGACTATACGGGGTCTGAGTGTAACCTTGCCCGCGCCGGCCTACATATGCACTTTTCCGCGAACTGCAAAACACTTATGCAGGTTGGGATTTTATGGGGTCTGCTAAAGGTGCTCTAAATCTCAGTCACAAATCATGGCATAGGAAGTGCAATTCTCTCAACCCTAAGCCGTTGCCGTCAAGTTTCAACCCCACACACCACTGCAGCGGCCCCCCTCCTCTTCCTCGCCTGGTGGCAAGAGGAGTCCGTCTGTCCGTTCCCTTATGTTCTCCTTAGTTTTTGTTTCCTTTGTGACATCAACAAGGTGGTGGCGATGATGACGTGTTGGAGCAAGAACTCTCCGCTCTCCCCTCCCTACCTTGACGACGTCCATTCCGGCGCCGGCTGCGGCATGGTGCGGGTTTTTCCAACCCTCTGGACCGGGGGTGATGGATTGCAAGTATGTAATGCGTGGGGTGATGCTTGAGCCAATGCTTCTTCAGCTGACTTCTAGATCTCGTGTCAAGGGACGATGGATCATTTGCTATCTTTAAAGCCTGATATGTCGAAGACGTTTGCAGTTGTCCCTTTTCTCTACTGTTGGTTTACTGTAATTTTTAGTCTCCGGAAGTCTAGTGGTATGTTTTACAATCTCAGGCGTCCGGAGGCTCGCTCGTGAAAGAGTGTTTTTCGTGAAAGAGTGTTTTTCGTGAAAGAGTGTTTTGGGACATTCGGATCAGGATTCAGGAGTAGCTCCAGTCCTCTAATTATTCTTGTGGGCATCCCGAGGAGAGAATAGATCAGCCTCGAGCCCGAGATAAGGGTGGTTTTCTTGTTGGACACCAATGCCGAGAGAAGAGCAAGGCAAGGCGGCGATCCAGCAGTGGCGGAGATGGACCAGACGCAGCGGCTACCCGAGGAAGTGCTTGCGGAGGTCCTCCGCCGTCTCCCACCACGCAGCCTCGCCGCGACCCGTTGCGTCTGCCAGTCTTGCCACGCCACCGTCGATGTTCGTCATCTCCTGAACCGGACTTTCTCCCGCTCTCCATGGCTGGCTTTCTCATCAACTTCACGATCTCGACTTCACGGAGTCCTTCCACCCCTCGACAGATCCCGCGATCAACACCGACCTCCACTTCATGCTCACGTTGCCAGTGATGCTCAATAAGATCATCTTGGAGCTGAGCATGAACTTTCAATTCTCGATCCTGCAATGCTCTTCAAGGAATGCCAGGATCCTATTTGTACCATACTTTGGCTCAAGAGGAGTCCCGTTGGTAATGTAATCGAAAGTTCTCAGGAATATTTTTGTTACCTTTTGGACGTGGACTTGTTTTGACTAATGTGACCCATGGTGGATAGATGCCATCCGCAAGGTAGTAACCCATCGAATAGTTGTGCCCATTGACCAAATAGTTGCAAGCAGGAGCATCTTTCGTAATAAGAACTTACATAAAACATGTGGCCTGAGAATCTGTAAAGATTACATATGAGAATGTACTAAAGAAATATCCATGATTTTTTTAATTTCTAAATCAGACGGAAAATGTAACTGAAGAAAATAAAAATAACAGGTACAAAAAGAATAAGAAGAATGCAAAATAAAAACTGGGAGGAAATATTACATCAAAATGGGCCAGCACGCAAAATAGGTAGAAAATAAATAAACAAATTACATCAAAATGGGCCAGCACGCAACTGCCACCGGGGAGCTCCTAACCGGCGCTGAAGCGCCGGTTGGAGTTTCTGGCGCCCACGTAGCACCTGGTACGGGCCAGCCCATCACGAGGCAATTCAGTGAATCGCTCGCCAGCTCATGCTTGCGTACGCTTCGTTCTCTTTAAAAAGACTATGCTTCGTTCTGTCACTAAAAAAAACGTACGCTTCATCCTCCACTCAAAGAAACGTATGAAAAAAAAGTTCATCCGTTTCCAAAAATAAGTTCATCGGTTTTTATAATAGTTCAGCAAATTTGAAAAAAAATCATCGATTTTGAAAAAAAGTTCCCCAATTTTAAAAATAGTTCATCGATTTTCAAAAACGTTCACAAGTAAAAAAATCATCGGTTTTATAAAATAGTTCATCAAATTTTTAAAAAGTTCATCGATTTTGAAAAAAGTTCACCAATTTTGAAAAAAGTTCATCAATTTTCAAAAAACTTTCACAAGTAAAAAAAATCATCGGTTTTCTAAAATAGTTCATCAAATTTGAAAAAAGTTCATCGATTTTGAAAAAAAGTTCAACGATTTTGAAAAAAGTTCATCGATTTTTAGAAAACGTTCACAACTAAAAAATAGTTCACCAAATTTGAAAAAAAAGAGTTCACCAATATCGGGTTTGAAAAAATTTCATCGATTTTGAAAAAAAGTTCACCAATTTTGAAAAAAGTTCATTGATTTTTAGAAAACGTTCACAACTAAAAAATAGTTCACCAAATTTGAAAAAAAAGAGTTCACCGATTCGGGTTTGAAAAAAGTGCATCGAAAATGAAAAGGTTCATCGACTTTTGAAAAAGTTTAACAGATTTGAAAAAAGGTTCATCAAATTCGATGAACTTTTTCTGTTGAATTAGAAAAAGGAAAGAGAAAAGGAAAAAAAGAAAAAAAACGGAAGAAAGAACAAAATGATAAAAAGGTTGCAGATCACCACATCGGCGGGATTGGTGTAGTTGGCTATCGAAACTAGCTTGCACGAGGATGTGGGGCGTTCGAATCATGTCGATAGCTCTCTTTTGCGCCAGTTTAAAACAGAAAATGAAGGGAATATGGACCAGCCCAGCTCGGCGTGGGGTGTGTGCGCCCGTTTGCATAGATCGAAGAACGGGCGCAGAGGGCGCCGTTTAGGGTTTGCCACTGCCACCAGGGTGTTGCCATGTGAGTTGTACAGTTGCCTGGCTCGGATGGACCTACCCAAGAAGCATGCGCTATCGTATGCATTCAACTCGTCCGTTCAACCAACATAACAGCCCCAGAAAAGTAGGATCGCTCCACGCGATCAAGGGAGGCGAGAGGGTTCCCTTGCGCGCCGCTGGTGACACCGTCGGTTCCCTCTCTCTCCGTCGGCCGCTCCGGCGGCGGGAGGGAGGGGGAACCTCGGGTCTGTTCGTTAGGTGGGTGTGTGGTAGGGTTAGGGTTGAGGGAGACGTTGCCAAGGCCGTTGCCGTGGTGTCGCGTCGGAATAAATTTCTCCGGGCTCCGTTCGCGGTCAGGTGAGGCTTTTGCCTTCGTCTAGGAGCCAACGGGGTTGGGGATCCCCGGATCTCGTCGAGGTCGCGGGCTATGGTGGTTGGAGGTCCATCGGCACTGGCCGTTTGGGTCCTCAGATGGGCGATGGATGCAGGGAGACGAAGACCTTTCTTCTTCCTTGTTGGTATGATTTCCTGCTGCTGTTCTTCTCCTTCTTCTGTGCTGATGCTGGTGGGAGATCCTGCTTTGTCCGGACGGATGGCCCGACCGCGGTGCTGGACCGGTCGGATGACTCGAGTTCTCTTCCTTTTGGAAGGGACACTTTTCGCGATACTCAAAGCCAAAGATGGCGACGGCTGTTGCAGGTGTGTTGGATTGATTTCCATGCCATCTCAGCGCCGGTGTCAAAAAAAAGGAGGAAGCAGCATGGCGGCAATTGTACTGTGGTCGAAGATGATGACCTGTTTGCGACTCGTTGCAGATCCTTCTGTTGCAGGGGTCTTCTCTTAAGATTCAAGGATGATGACACATGGCTCCGAAGATCTTCTTGTTTTATGGTTATCTTAGGGTACTCTAAGTGTTCATGGTCCTTTGTGTTTGCGTTTCAGTATGCTTGTAAGGGTCAACTGCTTTATACTGATTCGTGATATGAATGAAAATATTCTCAAAAAAAACCAACATAACCACTGGAGCCATATCTCGTTTATAGCGAGATGGCAGCTCCCTTCGCTTGAAGTACCCACGCGTTTGGGTGGGCCCACAATAGTGTTCTCAGTCGTGCGTTCGCTCGTTCGGTCTCTGTTGTGATTGGTTTATTAATTTTATTTTCTTTGTTTTTTCTGTTTTTCTTTGTATCTTCTTTTTGCTTCGGTTTCATTTGTTTCTTTCTTGTTTTTTTATTTTTCACTATGTTGGTTTTTAGTAATATTTACCTTTACCTTTTCCTTTTCATTTTTCTTGGGTTTCTTTGTTTATTGCTATTTTTCTTTGTTTTTTTACCTTTTTCATACACATTGTACATTTTCTATATATAGTAGGTATTTTTTATACATGTTTATCATTTTTTAAATACATGGTTAATATTTAAAAATATATATTTAGTGGTATACTTTTTTCATAAAGATTGTGCATTTTTCTTGTATAGTGAGAACATTTTTATACTCATTTAGCATTTTTCAAATACATGACTTTGTTTTCCAAATATATGTTTTGATTTATACTTTTTGATGAAATTTATTTTTTTATACACTAAACAAACATTTTTCCATTACAGGATTAACATTTTTCAGGTATATATTTTGATGTCTACTTTTTTCTTACAAATTATACATTTTTCTATACATAAGAAACATTTTTCTTATACATGTTATTTTTTTTCAAGTACATGATTAACATTTTATTTCAAATATAGATATGATATGTATTTTATACTACACATTTTACATTTTTTTATACATTAGAAACATTTCTATACATGTTTTACATTTTCAAATACATTTGTTTCAAATATATGTTTTGATATCTGATTTTTTTCATGTGTTGTATATTTTTCGTATACACCAGGGACATTATTTTATACACTTCATATTTTATTACATGATAATATTTTTGAATTATATGTTTCAGTGTCTAATTTTTATCATA
This sequence comes from Triticum urartu, assembly GCF_056163025.1. Taxonomy (NCBI): domain Eukaryota; kingdom Viridiplantae; phylum Streptophyta; class Magnoliopsida; order Poales; family Poaceae; genus Triticum; species Triticum urartu. Next base: position 34,742,075 of record NC_141877.1, read on the forward strand.
CACATTGTGTATTTGTCGCATATATCAGTAACATTTTATACATGTTTATCATTTTTCTAATACACTACTATTTTCTTGAATGGCACGTACATTTTTTTGGAACACGTGAACATGTTATGTGACAAACATTTTTTATTGCTATCAACATTTTGTAACAATGGGCAAACATTTTGTTAAGATTGGACAATTTTTGTCTTCCAAAACTAGGTAATTGTTTGTGGAATATTTGTATTTTTAGATACTTTTTTGAAAGTTTTAAGAGAAAAAGTAAAATAAAAGGAAAGAACGAGAGAAAAGACGAAACAGAGTGGAAGAATGAAGAAACCTCTTACTGGGCCGGCGCACCATGGGCTTTCGTTCGGGCGATGCATGCTTCTAGCTTGCTAGGCGATACATAGTCGCTCCCCAGCATAACAGCCTGCATGATTTGTCTTGCCAGCGTGCATGTACGTACAGGAAAATAAGGACCCGATGTAGTAGCATTTAGGAATAACGAATCAGCGTACCTATAAGTGGGTGGTGTGGATCTACATGTGTCCTTACGAACAAATGAATGTTATTTTGGGAAGAAAATTTCCGATCTATTCATTATGTCATGGTAGTGAAAAAACACTTAAAATAATAAAAAATACATCTATGTCTGTAAACAATCTAGTGACGACTATAAGCATTGGGGCAAGCCGAATGCGTGCCGCCATCATCAACTCTTCCTCACCGAAGCCAGGTCAAACTTGTTATAGTAGATAGTCGGTAAGTCGTCGTGTTAAGGCCTCACAGGACCAGCGCACCAGAACAACAACCGTCGTTGATGAGGAGAAGTATAGCTGGAAATGATCGAACTTGTAGACACATGTACGAAGATGAATAAAGACTGGATCCAAGCACATCCACCAAAGACCAACACTGACCAAATTCCGTGAGATCCTCCGCAGAAGACAAACCTCTACACGCCCTCCAACGATGCTAGACGCATCACCAGAACGGAAGCTAGGCGAGAAGAACTTTATTTCATCTTTAGGAAGCCACCATCGTCTCGTCTTCCTGAACAAGACACAAACCCTCAACGACACAAAAACACCTAAAAACGAAGCAAGATTCCTCCATGGCCTTGGGGCCACCTGATATGAGGTAGATCGGCAGCGGCGCCGACAGGATTGTGAATGTTCTTTTTTTAAACTTGAACATCTTTTGCGAGATAAATCAACAAAATAAAATTTCCTAAATTATTTTAATATACATGAACATTTTTGTTGCATCATGTGGACATATATTTTAATATGTGTGAACATTTTTGCTGAATCGCAAGTAGATTTATTTTAGTAAACATGAATATTTTTGTTGTAGCTTGTGAAAAATATATTTTAATATGAGTGAATTTTTTATTACTTGTGCACATTGATTTTAATATGCATTTTTATTACACACATTCTTTTCATATGCATGGCCATTTTTGTTACAACACATGACATTTATCTCACATGAAGAACATTTTTGGAAAAAAACAATACATGAATATCTTTTACACACATGGTTTTCTTTTGTAATACATGAATTGCTTTCGTTTGACCAATGTTTTTTAGCTAGAGTGGTTAGAGCATCTCCTAGGTGGACCTGTAAACCACCCGTAACTGTCCGGACCGCGAAAGCCATCCAACATAGACTTGTATCAGTCCGTGGAGCGGTTTGGACGCGATTTCTCTCGTAAATCGGAGACAAATGTGGGGGAGGTTTATGGGAGTCCGGATCAATCCAAGCCCGTTTTCTGACCGCCCTGGCCCACCAAAAACCCCTTCCCCTCCCGCATACCCTCCCACTTGACGCCAGTAGCCCGCATTCATGCTGCTGTAGAGTGCGCCGCTCAACATTGAAGGCGGCTCAGGGCAGACACGACCTCGCATTGCCTCCGCCATTGAAGCGGCGCGTCAGCCGAGGGCGCCGCCCACGACCCGTCTCCGGTGTCTACGCCTGTTCAATGCCGGAGACCCGTGACTAGACAGGAAGGAATGGATAGCTACCACGCCCGTTCAATGTCGTTGTCCGTCCGTCTACCACCATTAAGCAGGCTCGCCAGCCGAGAAACTCACTCCGGCACTGCGCACTAACGCACCGGGACGCTTGGCCTCACCGAAATCCATTATATAAAGACGGCCACACCCAGCTAACTCCATACTACAACACGAGCCCATCCACATCCTCATCCCTTGCACTGCATCCACCATGACCGCTAGTGGAAAAGCACTGTGGGACAGTCTGTCGACGGAGATGAAGCACGCGGTGGCTGCCCTTGCCGCCGCCTGGCATAGCCGCCATACCAGACGGATTGGCGGCCAGCTCGCCCGAGGTCTCTGACGACGAGACGACACCACGATGGAGACGGGCTCCGCCCTGGCTCCCGCGCCTCCTGTGCATGCCGGCTTCACCATGGAGCAGGTGCTGACGCAGTTCAACGCCGCCATGGCAGAGGTGCAGCCTATGCTGACGCCTTTGTCGGCATTCCAGCAGGCGTAGGAGGAACAACGGTACAACCCATTCCTCCTGGAGCAACACTGACTGGCGGAGGGCCAGGTCTATGGCGAGCGCACGAGCGAGGAGGCCGTGGAGGCCATTGCTGTGGCGAACCACAACTTCACGGAGGAGCAACATGCATCTACGATGGCATCCGCGCTCAAGCCGCCGCTCGCCAGGAAGCGGCCGTCACGGAGGAGAATAACGCCACCTGCGCCTCGTAGGCTCCGACGCGCCGCCGACGAACCATCAGTCGGCCCGGTGGGACGAAGATAGTGCTGGCGCTACCATTTTCATCGTGGACCTCATGTCCACCAGTGACGGACAGGTCGCGGACTCCTCCGAGGATGAGTAGGCCACGGGAGGCGGCGGTGCCTTGTGTCCCATGTGGGCTAGTTCGTCTCCCGTGTTCTACTCTTCCTCGCCAGAGACCGCACCTTCATTTCATCGGTCTTATCGCTAGTGCTCGTGGAGATGGCGGAAGGAGGACGATACGGGCTTGGACGCTGGGTGCCGCCGCTGCCGGATAGGTTTAAGGATGGGTCTTTTTTTGTCCCAAATGTTCGAAATGTAGTTAAATCCACCATGTTTGTATGAAATTCGTCATGTTTGTACGAAATCCGGGCATGTTTGCATAAATTTAATTCGGTTTGTTGAAAAATATCTTAAGATGTATGCGGCTAGCATTGGATGTCGACCTCCCGCATCTGTGCCCACGGACTGATCCCCGTCCGCAGATGAATGCGGAAGATTTTTTGCAGTTGCCATTGAAGATGTCCTTATGTTTCCATTGATGTAGGCTCATACCTAGCTAGCTAAAAGCCTAGAACATGCATGTTGACTTCACCCGGTCGGCCACTACAAACAGATAGTCCACACATTGGTCGATCTCTAGAGCAGATGCATGCATGTGTACCAGCTGACGACCGGGTAGGAGTTGAGCTAGCTGCTGGTGTTGGCAAACGTAATATTTCAAAAATTTCCTACGATCATGCAAGATCTATCTAGGAGAAGCATAGAAACGAGCGGGGAGAGTATGTCCACGTACCCTCATAGACCGAAAGCGGAAGCGTTTAGTAACGCAATTGATGTAGTCGACCGTCTTCACGATCCAACCGATCAAGTACCGAACGCACGGCACCTCTGCGATCTGCACACATTCAGCTCGGCGACGTCCCTCGAACTCTTGATTCAGTTGAGGCCGAGGGAGAGTTCCATCAGCACGATGGCATGGTGACGGTGATGATGAAGTTACCAGCGCAGGGCTTCGCCTAAGCACTACGACGATATGACCGAGATGTGTAACTGTGAAGGGGGGCACCACACACGACTAAAAGATCAACTTGTGTGTCTTTGGGGTGCCCCTGCCTCCGTATATAAAGGAGGGAGAGGGAGAGGCAGCCGGCCCTAGGGGGGCGCGCCAAGGTGTGGAGTCCTACTAGGACTCCCTAGTCCTAGTAGGATCCCACCTCCCATACGGAGTAGGAAAGGGGAAGGGTGAAGGAGAAGGAAAGGCCCCCCCTTCTCCTAGTCTTAATCGGCCTCCTGCCCAAGGGGGGGGGGGCACCAGCCCCTTGTGGGCTGGTGTGCTTCCCACTTATGGCCCATAAGGCCCATAACTTCTCCCGATGGGTTCCGGTTGAAGGAAATATGCCCTAGAGGCAATAATAAAGTTATTATTTATTTCCTTATTTCATGATAAATGTTTATTATTCATGCTAGAATTGTATTAACCGGAAACATAATACATGTGTGAATACATAGACAAACAGAGTGTCACTAGTATGCCTCTACTTGACTAGCTCGTTGAATCAAAGATGGTTAAGTTTCCTAGCCATAGACATGAGTTGTCATTTGATTAACGGGGTCACATCATTAGAGAATGATGTGATTGACTTGACCCATTCCGTTAGCATAGCACTTGATCGTTTAGTTTGTTGCTATTGCTTTCTTCATGACTTATACATGTTCCTATGACTATGAGATTATGCAACTCCCGTTTACCGGAGGAACACTTTGTGTGCTACCAAACGTCACAACGTAACTGGGTGATTATAAAGGTGCTCTACAGGTGTCTCCGAAGGTACTTGTTGGGTTGGCGTATTTCGAGATTAGGATTTGTCACTCCGATTGTCGGAGAGGTATCTCTGGGCCCACTCGGTAATGCACATCACTATAAGCCTTGCAAGAATTGCAACTAATGAGTTAGTTGCGGGATGATGTGTTACGAACGAGTAAAGAGACTTGCGGGTAACGAGATTGAACTAGGTATTGAGATACCGACGATCGAATCTCGGGCAAGTAACATACCGATGACAAGGGGAACAACGTATGTTGTTATGCGGTTTGACCGATAAAAGATCTTCGTAGAATATGTACGGACCAATATGAGCATCCAGGTTCCGCTATTGGTTATTGACCGGAGACATGTCTCGGTGATGTCTACATAGTTCTCGAACCCGTAGGGTCCGCACGCTTAAAGTTTCTGTGACGATTTGTATTATGAGTTATGTGATTTGATGTACCGAAGGTAGTTCGGAGTCCCAAATGAGATGGGGGACATGACGAGGAGTCTCGAAATGGTCGAGACATAAAGATCGATATATTGGACGACTATATTCGGACATCGGAAAGGTTCCGAGTGATTCGGGTATTTTTCGGAGTACCGGGGAGTTACGGGAATACGGGGAAGTAGTATTGGGCCTTAATGGGCCTTAGTGGGAAGGAGAGGCAGCAGCCAGGAGGTGGCGCGCCCCCTCCCAAGCCTAGTCCGAATTGGACAAGGGGTTTGGGGCGCGGCCCCCCTCTCCCTTCCTTCTCCACTCCCCTCCTTTCCCCCTTCTCCTAGTTGGACTAGGAAAGGAGGAAACCTACTCCTACTAGGAGTAGGAATCCTACTCCCTTGGCGCGTCCCTCCTAGGGCCGGCCTCCTCCTCCCTTGCTCCTTTATATACGGGGGCAGGGGGCACCCCAAGACACACAAGTTGATCGGTTGATCTCTCCCAGCCGTGTGCGGTGCCCCCCTCCACCATATTCCACCTCGGTCATATCATAGCGGTGCTTAGGCGAAGCCCTGCGTCAGTAGCAACATCATCACCGTCATCACGCCGTCGTGCTGACGGAACTCTCCCATGAAGCTCTGCTGGATCGGAGTTCGCGGGACATCATCGAGCTGAACGTGTGCTGAACTCGGAGGTGCCGTGCGTTCGGTACTTGGATCGGTCGGATCGTGAAGACGTACAACTACATCAACCGCGTTGTGCTAACGCTTCCGCTTTCGGTCTACGAGGGTACGTGGACAACACTCTCCCCTCTCGTTGCTATGCATCACCATGATCTTGCGTGTGCGTATGATTTTTTTTGAAATTACTACGTTCCCCAATAGTGGTATCAGAGCCAGGTTTTATGCGTTGATGTAATTTGCACGAGTAGAACACAAGTGAGTTGTGGGCGATATAAGTCATACTGCTTACCGGCATGTCACACTTTGGTTCGGCGGTATTGTTGGATGAAGCGGCCCGGACCGACATTACACGTATGCTTACGCGAGACTAGTTTTACCGCCGTGCTATGCACACAGGTGACTAGCGGGTGCCAGTTTCTCCAACTTTAGTTGAACCGAGTGTGGCTACGCCTGGTCCTTGAGAAGGTTAAAACATCACTAACTTGACAAACTATCGTTGTGGTTTTGATGCGTAGGTAAGAACGGTTCTTGCTCAGCCCGTAGCAGCCATGTAAAACTTGCAACAACAAAGTAGAGGACGTCTAACTTGTTTTTGCAGGGCATGTTGTGATGTGATATGGTCAAGACATGATGAGATATAAGTTGTTGTATAAGATGATCATGTTTTGTTGAAGTTATCGGCAACTGACAGAAGCCTTATGGTTGTCTCTTTATTGCATAAGATGCAAGCGCAAAATAATTGATTTACTTTATCGCTATGCGATAGCAATAGTTGGCGAGACGACCATGTGACGACACATTGATATAGATCAAGATGATGGAGATCATGGTGTCATGCCGGCGACGATGGAAATCACGACGATGCTTTGGAGATGGAGATCAAAGGCACAAGATGATGATGGCCATATAATGTCACATATTTTGATTGCATGTGATGTTTATCTTTTATACATCTTATTTTGCTTAGTTCGACGGTAGCTTTATAAGATGATCTCTCACTAATTATCAAGGTACAAGTGTTCTCCCTGAGTATGCACCGTTGCAAAAGTTCTTCATGCTGAGACACCACGTGATGATCGGGTGTGATAGGCTCTACGTTCAAATACAACGGGTGCGAAACAGTTGCACACGTGGGATACTCAGGTTAAACTTGACAAGCCTAGCATATAACAGATATGGCCTCGGAACACTGAGACTGAAAGGTCGAGCGTGAATCATATAGTAGATATGATCAACATAGTGATGTTCACCATTGAAACTACTCCATATCACGTGATGATCGGACATGGTTTAGTTGATATGGATCACGTGATCACTTAGAGTATTAGAGGGATGCCTATCTAAGTGGGAGTTCTTAAGTAATATGATTAATTGAACTTAAATTTATCATGAACTTAGTCCTAGTAGTATTAGCATATCTATGTTGTAGATCAATAGCTCGCGTTTAGCTCCCCTGTTTTATTCTTGATATGTTCCTAGAGAAAACTAAGTTGAAAGATGTTAGTAGCAATGATGCGGATTGGATCTGTGATCTGAGGTTTATCCTCATTGCTGCACAGAAGAATTATGTTCTTGATGCACCGCTAGGTGACAAACCTATTGCAGGAGCAGATGCAGATGTTATGAACGTTTGGCTAGCTCAATATGATGACTACTTGATAGTTTATTGCACCATGCTTAAACGGCTTAGAATCGGGACTTCAAAGACGTTTTGAACGTCATGGACCATATGAGATGTTCCAGGAGTTGAAGTTAATATTTCAAGCAAATACCCGAGTTGAGAGATATGAAGTCTCCAACAAGTTCTATAGCTAAAAGATGGAGGAGAATAGCTCAAGCAGTGAGCATGTGCTCAGATTGTCTAGGTACTACAATCGCTTGAATCAAGTGGGAGTTAATCTTCCAGATAAAATAGTGATTGACAGAATTCTCTAGTCACCATCACCAAGTTAGTAGAACTTCGTGATGAACTATAATATGCAAGGGATAACGGAAACGATTCCCAAGCTCTTCGTGATGCTGAAATCGACGAAGGTAGAAATCAAGAAAAGCATCAAGTGTTGATGGTAAACAAAACCATTAGTTTCAAGTAAAGGGACAAAGGGAAGAAAGGGGAACTTCAAGAAGAACGGCAAACAAGTTGCTGCTCAAGTGAAAAAACCCAAGTCTGGACCTAAGCCTGAAACCGAGTGCTTCTACTGCAAAAGGACTGGTCACTGGAAGCGGAACTACCCCAAGTAATTGGTGGATAAGAAGGATGGCAAAGTGAACATAGGTATATTTGATATACATGTTATTGATGTGTACTTTACTAATGTTTATAGCAACCCCTCAGTATTTGATACTAGTTCAGTTGCTAAGAATAGTAACTCGAAACGGGAGTTGCAGAATGAACAGAGACTAGTTAAGGGTGAAGTGACGATGTGTATTGGAAATGGTTCCAAGATTGATATGATCATCGTCGCACACTCCCTATACTTTTGGGATTAGTGTTAAACCTAAAATAAATGTAATTTAGTGTTTGCGTTGAGCATGAATATGATTGGATCATGTTTATTGCAATACGGTTATTCATGTAAGTTAGAGAATAATTGTTGTTCTGTTTACATGAATAAAACATTCTATGGTCATACACCCAATGAAAATGGTTTGTTGGATCTCGATCGTGGTGATACACATTTTCATAATATTGAAGCCAAAAGATGCAAAGTTAATAATGATAGTGCAACTTATTTGTGGCACTGCCGTTTAGGTCATATTGGTGTAAAGCGCATGAAGAAAATCCATGCTGATGGGCTTTTGTAATCACTTGATTATGAATCAGTTGATGCTTGTGAACCATGCCTCATGGACAAGATGACTAAGACTCCGTTCTCCGGAACAATGGAGCGAGCAATAGATTTGTTGGAAATCATACATACTGATGTATGTGGTCCGATGAATATTGAGGCTCGCGGCATGTATCAGTATTTTCTGATCTTCACAGATGATTTGAGCAGATATGAGTATATCTACTTGATGAAACACAAGTCTGAAACATTTGAAATAGAGACAACTACATTCACGTTAGACATGTCGCGGCATGTGAAATAGTTTCACTACTCACGCCACCTGGAACACCACAGTGTAATGGTGTGTCCGAACATCGTAACCGTACTTTATTAGATATTGTGCGATCTATGATGTCTCTGACCGATTTACCACTATCGTTTTGGGATTATGCACTAGAGACAACTACATTCACGTTAAATAGGGCACCATCTAAATCCATTGAGACGACACCGTATGAACTATGGTTTGGCAAGAAACCTAAGCTGTCGTTTCTTAAAGTTTGAGGTTGCAATGCTTATGTGAAAAAGTTTCAACCTAATAAGCTCAAACCCAAACCGGAGAAGTGCGTCTTCATAGGATACCCAAAAGAAAATGTTGGGTACACCTTCTATCACAGATCCGAAGGCAAGATATTCATTGCTGAGATTGGATCCTTTCTAGAGAAGGAGTTTCTCTCGAAAGAAGTGAGTGGGAGGAAAGTAGAACTTGATGAGGTAACTATACCTGCTCCCTTATTGGAAAGTAGTTCATCACAGAAATCTGTTCCTATGACTACTACACCAATTAGTGAGGAAGCCAATGATGATGATCATGTAACTTTAGATCAAATTATAACCGAACCTCGTAGGTAAACAAGAGTGAGATCCGCACTAGAGTGGTACGGTAATCCTATTCTGGAGATCATGTTACTTGACCATGACGAACCTACGAACTATGAGGAAGCGATGATGAGCCTGGTACGTCTCCAACGTATCTATAATTTTTGATTGCTCCATGCTATATTATCTACTATTTTGGACTATATTGGGCTTTATTTTCTACTTTTATATTATTTTTGGGACTAACCTATTAATTGGAGGCCCAGCCCAGAATTGCTGTTTTTTTGCCTATTTCAGTGTTTCGGAGAAACAGAATATCAAACGGAGTCCAAATGGAATGAAACCTTCAGAAACGTGATTTTCTCATCAGATAAGATCCAGGAGACTTGGACCCTCCGTCAAGAAAGCCACGAGGGTGGAGGGCGCGCCCCCTGCCTCGTGGGCCCCTCGAAGCTCCACCGACGTACTTCTTCCTGCTATATATATCCACGTACCCCCAAACGATCGGGGACGGAGACAAAAACCTAATTCCACTGCCGCAACTTTCTGTATCCACGAGATCCCATCTTGGGGCCTGTTCCGGAGCTCCACCGGAGGGGGCATCGATCATGGAGGGCTTCTACATCATCATCCAAGACCCTCCGATGAAGTGTGAGTAGTTTACTTCAGACCTACGGGTCCATAGTTAGTAGCTAGATGGCTTCTTCTCTCTTTTTGGATCTCAATACAATGTTCTCCCCTCTCTTGTGGAGATCTATTCGATGTAATCTTCTTTTTGCGGTGTGTTTGTTGAGATCGATGAATTGTGGGTTTATGATCAAGTCTATCTATGAATAATATTTGAATCTTCTCTGAATTCTTTTATGTATGATTGGTTATCTTTGCAAGTCTCTTCGAATTATCAGTTTGGTTTGGCCTACTAGATTGGTTTTTCTTGCCATGGGAGAAGTGCTTAGCTTTGGGTTCGATCTTGCGGTGTCCTTTCCCAGTGACAGAAGGGGCAGCAAGGCACGTATTGTATTGTTGCCATCGAGGATAACAAGATGGGTTTTTTATCATATTGCATGAAACTATCCCTCTACATCATGTCATCTTGCTTAAGGCGTTACTCTATTTTTAACTTAATACTCTAGATGCATGCTAGATAGTGGTCGATGAGTGGAGTAATAGTAGTAGATGCAGGCAGGAGTCGGTCTACTTGTCTTGGACGTGATGCCTATATACATGATCATACCTAGATATTCTCATAACTATGCTCAATTCTGTCAATTGCTCAACAATAATTTGTTCACCCGCCGTAGAATACTTATGCTCTTGAGAGAAGCCACTAGTGAAACCTATGGCCCCTGGGTCTCTTTCTCATCATATTAATCTCCATCACTTTATTATTGCTTTGCTTTTACTTTGCTTTTACTTCTTTACTTTGCATCTCTATATCAAAAATACCAAAAATATTATTTATCATCTCTATCAGATCTCACTTTCGTAAGTGACTGTGAAGGGATTGACAACCCCTAAGCGCGTTGGTTGCGTTGAGCTATTGTTTTTGTGTAGGTATGAGGGACTCGTGCGTAGCCTCCTACTGGATTGATACCTTGGTTCTCAAAAACTGAGGGAAATACTTACGCTACTTTGTTGCATCATCCTCTCCTCTTCGGGGAAATCCAACGCAGTGCTCAAGAGGTAGCAAGAAGAATTTCTGGCGCCGTTGCCGGGGAGTCTGCGCAAATGTCAACATACCAAGTACCCATCACAATCCTATCTCCCGCATTACATTATTTGCCATTTGCCTCTCATTTTCCTCTCCCCCACTTCACCCTTGCCGTTTTATTCGCCCTCTCTCTCTATCCTCCCCCTCTCTCTCTATTTGCCTCTTTTTGCCCGTCTGCTTTTTGTTTGCTTGTGTGTTAGTTTGCTAGCTTGTCGTTATGTCAAGTCCTTTACCTTCTGCCTCTATGTCTGAAATTGGGGAAATTATTGTCGATATGGACAATAATAATATCATGAAAAATTCTGATGCTCCTGCTAAAGAACCTACCATCTTTCATACAAAAAAATTCCGTGTTGGTAGTGGTAATATTATTGGAAAAGGAGTTATTCAAGATTTCTTTACTTGTGTCAGTGCTTTACCTTCTATGGGTAGTTCTATCCTTCACACAACTAGTAGTCTTGCGGACGCTATTGCCATGCTTGTAGTTGAACTTGAAAGACAATTCATGCACATGCATCCTTCCCTACAAAGGATTTTTCTGGAATTTTCTAATATTGAGCATTCTTCTGTTAAGCGTGCTGCTACTATCTTTTTGGCTCATGAGTTTATATTCATAATAAAATAAGCCAAAGAAATCTTTGCGCATTATAGGGTGGACGCTTGCTGTCCTCCCATAGAGGCTATCCTCTTTGATCAAGAAGAAATAATGCGTTTTCAATCTCTAGACTATGTTGCTTTCAATGAAAATCTTAGAAAAAGGGTTCCTACCAATGTTTTAGTTGATAGAATTTCTGAACTTAATGATGATTTGTCTATTCGGAATAATGAACTAGGATATTCTCTTGAATATAGGCTCACAAAGTTCTGTCAAAAAAATGCTTATAATGATGAATTGGTTGTGCATTATGAAGGACCAAAGGAGGAACCTATACCTCCCAAGGTTGATCTTGGGGACTTTTGTCCCGTTAAATTTAGCCCTTTTGATTACTTTTGCTTGCCTCAAAGAAAACTTGATGCCGAACGTAGAGAATATGAAATGAGTTTTAATAATCTATCTTACTATTATGGCAATACCTAGATCTATTCTTGCTTGTTATGCCTAGCTAGGGGCGTTAAACGATAGCGCTTGTTGGGAGGCAACCCAATTTTATTTTTATTCCTTGATTTTTGCCCCTGTTTAGTTATAAATAATTTATCTAGCCTCTATTTTGGTTGTGTTTTTTGTGTTTAATTAGTGTTTGTGCCAAGTAGAACCGTTGGGAAGACTTGGGGAAAGTCTTGTTGAACTTGCTGTAAAAAACAGAAACTTTAGCGCTCACGAGAACTGCTGTCATTTTTATTTGGAAAGTGCTATTTAGTTAATTATTTTTGCAGATGATTAATAGATAAATTCCTCACGTCCAGAAATTTATTTTAGAATTTTTGGGGTTCCAGATCTTGCTCTAGCTACAAATTACTACAGACTGTTCTGTTTTTGACAGATTCTGTTTTTCGTATGTTGTTTGCTTATTTTGATGAATCTATGGCTAGTAAAATAGTTTATAATCCATAGAGAAGTTGTAATACAGTAGGTTTAACACCAATATAAATAAAAAATGAGTTCATTACAGTACCTTGAAGTGGTCTTTTGTTTTCTTTCGCTAACGGAGCTCACGTGATTTTCTACTTTAAGTTTTGTGTTGTGAAGTTTTCAAGTTTTGGGTAAAGATTTGATGGATTATGGAACAGGGAGTGGCAAGAGCCTAAGCTTGGGGATGCCCATGGAACCCCCAAGATAATCTAAGGACACCTAAAAGCCAAAGCTTGGGGATGCCCCGGAAGGCATCCCCTCTTTCGTCTACTTCTATCGGTAACTTTACTTGGAGCTATATTTTTATTCACCACATGATATGTGTTTTGCTTGGAGCGTCTATTATGATTTGAGTCTTTGCTTGTTAGTCTACCACAATCATCCTTGCTGTATACACCTTTTGAGAGAGCCATACATGATTTGGAATTTGATAGAATACTCTAGTGCTTCACTTATATCTTTTGAGCTTTATAGTTTTGCTCTATGTGCTTCACTTATATCTTTTGAGCTTTATAGTTTTTCTCTAGTGCTTCACTTATATCTTTTAGAGCACGGTGGTGGACTTGTTTTATAGAAACTATTGATCTCTCATGCTTCACTTAGATTATTTTGAGAGTCTTAATAGCATGGTAATTTGCTTAAAATCCTAATATGCTTGGTATGCAAGATTAATAATAAAACTTTCGTATGAGTGTGTTGAATACTAAGGAAAGTTTGATGCTTGATGATTGTTTTTAGATATGGAGGTAATAATATCAAAGTCATGCTAGTTGAGTAGTTGTGAAATTGAGAAATACTTGTGTTGAAGTTTGCAAGTCCCGTAGCATGCACGTATGGTAAACGTTATGTAACAAATTTGAAACATGAGGTGTTATTTGATTGTCTTCCTTATGAGTGGCGGTCGGGGACGAGCGATGGTCTTTTCCTACCAATCTATTGTTGGAAATATGCCCTAGAGGCAATAATAAATTGATTATTATTGTGTTTCCTTGTTCATGATAATCGTTTATTATCCATGCTAGAATTGTATTGATAGGAAACTCAGATACATGTGTGGATACATAGACAACACCATGTCCCTAGTAAGCCTCTAGTTGACTAGCTCGTTGATCAATAGATGGTTATGGTTTCCTGACCATGGACATTGGATGTCGTTGATAACGGGATCACATCATTAGGAGAATGATGTGATGGACAAGACCCAATCCTAAGCCTAGCACAAGATCATGTAGTTCGTATGCTAAAGCTTTTCTAATGTCAAGTATCATTTCCTTAGACCATGAGATTGTGCAACTCCCGGATACCGTAGGAGTGCTTTGGGTGTGCCAAACGTCACAACGTAACTGGGTGGCTATAAAGGTACACTACGGGTATCTCCGAAAGTGTCTGTTGGGTTGGCACGAATCGAGACTGGGATTTGTCACTCCGTGTAAACGGAGAGGTATCTCTGGGCCCACTCGGTAGGACATCATCATAATGTGCACAATGTGATCAAGGAGTTGATCATGGGATGATGTGTTACGAAACGAGTAAAGAGACTTGCCGGTAACGAGATTGAACAAGGTATCGGGATACCGACGATCGAATCTCGGGCAAGTATCGTACCGCTAGACAAAGGGAATTGTATACGGGATTGATTAAGTCCTTGGCATCGTGGTTCATCTGATGAGATCATCGTGGAACATGTGGGAGCCAACATGGGTATCCAGATCCCGCTGTTGGTTATTGACCGGAGAGTCATCTCGGTCATGTCTGCATGTCTCCCGAACCCGTAGGGTCTACACACTTAAGGTTCGGTGACGCTAGGGTTATAGAGATATTAGTATGCGGTAACCCGAAAGTTGTTCGGAGTCCCGGATGAGATCCCGAACGTCACGAGGAGTTCCGGAATGGTCCGGAGGTAAAGAATTATATATAGGAAGTGCTATTTTGGCCATCGGGACAAGTTTCGGGGTCACCGGTATTGTACCGGGACCACCGGAAGGGTCCCGGGGGTCCACCGGGTGGGGCCACCTGCCCTGGGGGGCCACATGGGCTGTAGGGGTTGCGCCTTGGCCTATATGGGCCAAGGGCACCAGCCCCAAGAGGCCCATGCACCAAGAGAAGGGGGAAAGGAAGAGTCCTAAAAGGGGAAGGCACCTCCGAGGTGCCTTGGGGAGGAGGGACTCCTCCCTGGCCGCACCCTTCCTTGGAGGAAGGGCCAAAGGCTGCGCCCCCCCTCTCCCTTGGCCCTATATATAGTGGGGAAGGGAGGGCAGCAAAACCTGAGCCCTGGTGCCTCCCTCTCCCTCCCATGACACATCTCCCTCCTCCCGCAGCGCTTGGCGAAGCCCTGTTGGAATCCCGCTACTTCCACCACCACGCCGTTGTGCTGCTGGATCTCCATCAACCTCTCCTCCCCCCTTGCTGGATCAAGAAGGAGGAGACATCGCTGCTCCGTACGTGTGTTGAACGCGGAGGTGCCGTCCGTTCGGCGCTAGGATCATCGGTGATTTGGATCACGACGAGTACGACTCCATCAACCCCGTTCTCTTGAACGCTTCCGCGCGCGATCTACAAGGGTATGTAGATCCACTCCTCCCTCATTGCTAGATGACTCCATAGATTGATCTTGGTGACACGCAGGAAATTTTTTGAATTTCTGCTACGTTACTCAACAGTGGCATCATGAGCTAGGTCTATGCGTAGTTTCTATGCACGAGTAGAACACAAAGTAGTTGTGGGCGTTGATTTTGTTCAATATGCTTACCGTTACTAGTCCAATCTTGATTCGGTGGCATTGTGGGATGAAGCGGCCCGGACCGACCTTACACGTACTCTTACGTGAGACTGGTTCCACCGACTGATATGCACTAGTTGCATAAGGTGGCTAGCGGGTGTCTGTCTCTCCCACTTTAGTCGGATCGGATTCGATGAAAAGGGTCCTTATGAAGGGTAAATAGCAATTGGCATATCACGTTGTGGTTCTTGCGTAGGTAAGAAACGTTCTTGCTAGAAACCCATAGCAGCCACGTAAAACATGCAAACAACAATTAGAGGACGTCTAACTTGTTTTTGCAGGGTATGCTATGTGATGTGATATGGCCAAGAAGGATGTGATGAATGATATATGTGATGTATGAGATTGATTATGTTCTTGTAATAGGAATCACGACTTGCATGTCGATGAGTATGACAACCGGCAGGAGCCATAGGAGTTGTCTTTATTTATTTATGACCTGCGTGTCAACATAAACGTCATGTAATTACTTTAATTTATTGCTAAAGCGTTAGCCATAGTAGTAGAAATAATAGATGACGTGACAACTTCAAGAAGACACGATGATGGAGATCATGATGATGGAGATCATGGTGTCATGCCGGTGACGATGATGATCATGGAGCCCCGAAGATGGAGATCAAAAGGAGCAACATGATATTGGCCATATCATGTCACTGTTTGATTGCATGTGATGTTTATCATGTTTATACATCTTATTTGCTTAGAACGACGGTAGTAAATAAGATGATCCCTCATTAAAATTTCAAGAAAGTGTTCCCCCTAACTGTGCACCGTTGCGACAGTTTGTTGTTTCGAAGCACCACGTGATGATCGGGTGTGATAGATTCTAACGTTCACATACAACGGGTGTAAGACAGATTTACACACGCAAAACACTTAGGTTGACTTGACGAGCCTAGCATGTGTACAGACATGGCCTCGGAACACAGAAGACCGAAAGGACGAGCATGAGTCATATGGTAGATACGATCAGCATGAAGATGTTCACCGATGTTGACTAGTCCGTCTCACGTGATGATCGGACACGGCCTAGTTGACTCGGATCATGTAATCACTTAGATGACTAGAGGGATGTCTATCTGAGTGGGAGTTCATAAGATGAACTTAATTATCCTGAACATAGTCAAAAGGTCTTCGAAAATTATGTCGTAGCTCGCGCTTCAGTTCTACTGTTTAGATATGTTCCTAGAGAAAATTTAGTTGAAAGTTGATAGTAGCAATTATGCGGACTAGGTCCGTAAACTGAGGATTGTCCTCATTGCTTCATAAAAGGCTTATGTCCTTAATGCACCGCTCAGTGTGCTGAACCTCGAACGTTGTCTGTGGATGTTGCGAACATCTGACATACACATTTTGATAACTACATGATAGTTCAGTGCTTAATGCTAAATGGTTTAGAATTGAGGCACCAAAGATGTTTTTTGAAACGTCGCGGAACATATGAGATGTTTCGAGGGCTGAAATTGGGATTTCAGGTTCGTGCCCACGTCAAGAGGTATAAGACCTCCGACGATTTTCTTAGCCTGCAAACTAAGGGAGAAAAGCTCAATTGTTGAACTTGTGCTCAGATTGTCTGAGTACAACAATCGCTTGAATCGAGTGGGAGTTGATCTTCCAGATGAAATAGTGATGGTTCTCCGAAGTCATTACCACCAAGCTGCTTGAGCTTCATGATGAACTATAATATATCAAGGACATATATGATGATCCTTGAGATATTCACGATGTTTGACACCACAAAAGTAGAGATCAAGAAGGAGCATCAATTGTTGATGGTTGGTGAAACCACTAGTTTCAAGAAGGGCAAGGGCAAAAAGGGATGCTTCATGAAACGGCAAATCAGCTGCTGCTCTAGTGAAGAAACCCAAGGTTGAACCCAAACCCGAGACTAAGTGCTTCTGTTATAAGGGGAACAACCACTGGAGCAGAATTACCCTAGATACTTGGTAGATGAGAAGGCTGGCAAGGTCAATAGAAGTATATTGGATATACATTGTGTTGATGTGTACTTTACTAGTACTCCTAGTATCACCAGGGTATTAGATACCGGTTCGGTTGCTAAGTGTTAGTAACTCGAAATAAAAGCTACGGAATAAACGGAGACTAGCTAAAGGTGAGCTAACGATATGTGTTGGAAGTGTTTCCAATGTTGATATGATCAAGCATCGCACGCTCCCTCTACCATCGAGATTGGTGTTTGCGTTGAGCATAGACATGATTGGATTATGTCTATCGCAATACGGTTATTCATTTAAGGAGAATAACGGTTACTCTGTTTATTTGAATAATACCTTCAATGGTCTTGCACCTAAAATGAATGGTTCATTGAATCTCGATCATAGTGATACACATGTTCATGCCAAAAGATATAAGATAGTAATGATAGTACCACCTACTTGTGGCACTACCACTTAAGTCATATCGGTATAAAACGCATGAAGAGGCTCCATGTTGATGGATCTTTGGACTCACTCATTTTTGAAAGGATTGAGACATGCGAACCATGTTTGTTGGTAGATATGCATGAAGAAACTCTATACAGATGGATCGTTTGGACTCACTTGATTTTGAATCACTTGAGACATGCAAATCATACCACATGGGCAAGATGACTGAAAGCCTCGTTTTCAGTAAAATGGAACTAGAAAGCAACTTGTTGGAAGTAATACATTTTGATGTGTGCAGTCCAATGAGTGCTGAGGCGTGTAGTGGATATCGTTATGTTCTTACTTCACAGATTATTTGAGTAGATGTTGAGTATATTTACTTGATGAATCACGAGTCTGAATTATTGAAAGGTTCAAGTAATTTCAGGGTGAAGTTGAAAGATCGTCGTGACAAGAGGATAAAAGATCTATGATATGATCATAGAGATGAATATCTGAATTACGAGTTTGGCACAGAATTAAGACAATGTGGAAATTGTTTCACAACTAATACAGCCTGGAACACCATAGTGTGATGGTGTGTCCGAACATCATAACCGCACCCTATTGGATATGATGCATACCATGATGTCTCTTATCGAATTACCACGATAGTTTATGGGTTAGGCATTAGAGACAACCACATTCACTTTAAATAGGGCACCACGTAATTCCGATGAGATGACACCGTATGAACTATGGTTTAGAGAAACCTGAGCTGTCATTTCTTAAAAGTTTGGGGCTGCGACGCTTATGTGAAAAAGTATCAGGCTGATAAGCTCGCACCCAAAGCGGATAAATGCATCTTCATAGGACACCCAAAATAGTTGGGTATACCTCCTGTCTCAGATCCGAAAGCAATAAGGGATTGTTTCTAGAATCGGGTCCTTTCTCGAGGAAAAGTTTCTCTCAAAAGAATTGAGTGGGAGGATGGTGGAGACTTGATGAGGTTATTGAACCGTCTCTTCAACTAGTGTGTGGCAGAGCACAGGGAGTTGTTCCTGTGGCACCTACACCAATTGAAGTGGAAGCTTATGATAGTGATCATGAAACTTCAGATCAAGTCACTACCAAACCTCGTGGGATGACAAGGATGCATACTACTTCAGAGTGGTACGTAATCCTGTCTTGGAAGTCATGTTGCTAGACAACAATGAACCTACGAGCTATGGAGAAACGATGGTGGGCCTGGATTCCAAAATGGCTCGAGGCCATATAATCCGAGAGAGGATCCATATATGAAAACAAAGTGTAGACTTTGGAAGAACTACTTGATGGTCGTAAGGCTGTTAGGTACATATGGATTTTAAAAGGAAGACGGACAATGATGGTAAGTATCACCATTAAGAAAGCTCGACTTGTCGTTAAGATGTTTTCCGACAAGTTCAAGGAGTTGACTATGATGAGACTTTCTCACTCGTAGCGATGCTAAGAGTCTGTTGGAATTATATTAGCGATTACTGCATTATTTATGAAATCTTGCAGATAGGATATCAAAACATTGTTTCCTCGACGATTTTCTTGAGGAAAGGTTGTATGTGATACAACTGGAAGGTTTTGTCAATCCTGAAAGATGCTAACAAGTATGCAAAGCTCCAGCAATCCTTCTAAGGACTGGAGTAAGCATCTCGGAGTTGGAATGTATGCTTTGATGAGATGATCAAAGATTTTGGGTGTATACAAAGTTTATGAGAAACTTGTATTTCCAAAGAAGTGAGTGGGAGCACTATAAAATTTCCGATGAGTATGTGTTGTTAACATGTTGTTGATCGGAAATGATGTGGAATTTCTGGAAAGCATATAGGGTTATTTGGAAAGTGTTTTTCAATGGAAAGCCTGGATCAAGCTACTTGAACATTGAGCATCAAGATCTATAAGGATAGATCAAAACGCTTAATGGTACTTTCAAATGAGCACATACCTTGACATGATCTTGAAGGTGTTCAAGATGGATCAGTCAAAGAAGGAGTTCTTGCCTGAGTTGTAAGGTATGAAGTTAAGACTTAAAGCTCGACCACGGCAGAAGAAAGAGGAAGGACGAAGGTCGTCCCCTATGCTTTTGTCATAGGCTCTATACGGTATGCCATGTACCGCACCTGAAATGTGCCTTGCCATGAGTCAGTCAAGGGGTACAAGAGTGATCCAAGAATGGATCACAAGACAGCGGTCAAAGTTATCCTTAGTAACTAGTGGACTAAGGAATTTTCTCGATTATGGAGGTGGTAAAAGAGTTCGTCGTAAAGGGTTACGCCAATGCAAACTTTGACACTAATCCAGCTTATTCTGAGTAGTAAACTGGATTCGTATAGTAGAACAGTTATTTGGAATAGCTCCAAATGTATCGTAGTAGTTGCATCTACAAGATGACATAGAAATTTGCGAAGTACATACGGATCTGAAAGATTCAGACCCGTTGACTATAACATCTCTCACAAGCATAACATGATCAAACCCAGAACTCATCGAGTGTTAATCACATGGTAATGTGAATTAGATTATTGACTCTAGTAAACTCTTTGGGTGTTAGTCACATGGGGATGTGACCTTGAGTGTTAATCACATGGCGATGTGAACTAGATTATTGACTCTAGTGCAAGTGGGAGACTGTTGGAAATATGCCCTAGAGGCAATAATAAATTGATTATTATTATATTTCCTTGTTCATGATAATTGTTTATTATCCATGCTAGAATTGTATTGATAGGAAACTCAGATACATGTGTGGATACATAGACAACACCATGTCCCTAGTAAGCCTCTAGTTGACTAGCTCGTTGGTCAATAGATGGTTACGGTTTCCTGACCATGGACATTGGGATAACGGGATCACATCATTAGGAGAATGATGTGATGGACAAGACCCAATCCTAAGCCTAGCACAAGATCATGTAGTTCGTATGCTAAAGCTTTTCTAATGTCAAGTATCATTTCCTTAGACCATGAGATTGTGCAACTCCCGGATACCGTAGGAGTGCTTTGGGTGTGCCAAACGTCACAACGTAACTGGGTGGCTATAAAGGTACACTACGGGTATCTCCGAAAGTGTCTGTTGGGTTGGCACGAATCGAGACTGAGATTTGTCACTCCGTGTAAACGGAGAGGTATCTCTGGGCCCACTCGGTAGGACATCATCATAATGTGCACAATGTGATCAAGGAGTTGATCATGGGATGATGTGTTACGAAACGAGTAAATAGACTTGCCGGTAACGAGATTGAACAAGGTATCAGGATACCGACGATCGAATCTCGGGCAAGTATCGTACCGCTAGACAAAGGGAATTGTATACGGGATTGATTAAGTCCTTGACATCGTGGTTCATCCGATGAGATCATCGTGGAACATGTGGGAGCCAACATGGGTATCCAGATCCCGCTGTTGGTTATTGACCGGAGAGTCATCTCGGTCATGTCTGCATGTCTCCCGAACCCGTAGGGTCTACACACTTAAGGTTCGGTGACGCTAGGGTTATAGAGATATTAGTATTGCGGTAACCCGAAAGTTGTTCAGAGTCCCGGATGAGATCCCGGACGTCACGAGGAGTTCCGGAATGGTCCGAAGGTAAAGAATTATATATAGGAAGTGCTATTTCGGCCATCGGGACAAGTTTCGGGGTCACCGGTATTGTACCGGGACCACTGGAAGGGTCCCGGGGGTCCACCGGGTGGGGCCACCTGCCCTGGGGGGCCACATGGGCTGTAGGGGTTGCGCCTTGGCCTATATGGGCCAAGGGAACCAGCCCCAAGAGGCCCATGCACCAAGAGAAGGGGGAAAGGAAGAGTCCTAAAAGGGGAAGGCACCTCCGAGGTGCCTTGGGGAGGAGGGACTCCTCCCTGGCCGCACCCTTCCTTGGAGGAAGGGCCAAAGGCTGCGCCCCCCTCTCCCTTGGCCCTATATATAGTGGGGAAGGGAGGGCAGCAAAACCTGAGCCCTGGCGCCTCCCTCTCCCTCCCATGACACATCTCCCTCCTCCCGCAGCGCTTGGCGAAGCCCTGTTGGAATCCCGCTACTTCCACCACCACGCCGTCGTGTTGCTGGATCTCCATCAACCTCTCCTCCCCCCTTGCTGGATCAAGAAGGAGGAGACGTCGCTGCTCCGTACGTGTGTTGAACGCGGAGGTGCCGTCCGTTCGGTGCTAGGATCATCGGTGATTTGGATCACGACGAGTACGACTCCATCAACCCCGTTCTCTTGAACGCTTCCGCGCGCGATCTACAAGGGTATGTAGATCCACTCCTCCCTCATTGCTAGATGACTCCATAGATTGATCTTGGTGACACGTAGGAATTTTTTTGAATTTCTGCTACATTACTCAACATCTATCCCCCTAGGAGCATGCGCGTAGTGCCGAGGTTTTTGATGACTTGTAGATTTTTGCAATAAGTATGTGAGTCCTTTATGACTAATGTTGAGTCCATGGATTATACGCACTCTCACCCTTCCAAACTTGCTAGCCTCTTCGGTATCGTGCATTGCCCTTTCTCACATTGAGAGTTGGCGCAAACTTCGCCGGTACATCCAAACCCCGTGATATGATACGCTCTTTCACACATAAACCTCCTTATATCTTCCTCAAAACAGCCACCATACCTACCTATTATGGCATTTCCATAGCCATTCCGAGATATATTGCCATGCAACTTTCCATCATTCCGTTCATCATGACACATTCATCATTGTCATATTGCTTAGCATGATCATGCAGTTGACATAGTAATTGTGGCCAAGACACCGTTCATAATTCTTTCATACATGTCACTCTTGGTTCATTGCATATCCCGGTACACCGCCGGAGGCATTCATATAGAGTCATCTTTGTTCTAGTATCGAGTTGTAATCATTGAGTTGTAAATAAATAGAAGTGTGATGATCATCATTAGAGCATTGTCCCAAGTGAGGAATAAAAAAAGAGAAAGGCCATAAAAAAAAGAGAAGGCCCAAAAAAAAGAGAAAGGCCATATAAAAAAAGAAAAGGCCCCAAAAAATGAGAGAAAAAAGAGAGAAGGGACAATGTTACTATCCTTTTACCACACCTGTGCTTCAAAGTAGCACCATGATCTTCATAGTAGAGAGTCTCTCATATTATCACTTTCATATACTAGTGGGAATTTTTTATTATAGAACTTGGCTTGTATATTCCAACAATGGGCCTCCTCAAGTGCCCTAGGTCTTCGTGAGCAAGCAAGTTGGATGCACACCCACTAGTTTCTTTTGTTGAGCTTCCATACATTTATAGCTCTAGTGCATCCGTTGCATGGCAATCCCTACTTCTTGCATTAACATCAATCGGTGGCATCTCCATAGCCCATTGATTAGCCTCGTTGATGTGAGACTTGCTCCTTTTTTGTCTTCTCCACATAACCCCCTCATTATATTCTATTCCACACATAGTGCTATGTCCATGACTCGCGCTCATATATTGCGTGAAAGTTTATAGGTTTGAGATTACTAAAGTATGAAACAATTGCTTGGTTTGTCATCGGGGTTGTGCATGATGAGAGCATTCTTGTGTAACGAAAATGAAACATGACTAAACTATATGATTTTGTAGGGATGAACTTTCTTTGGCCATGTTATTTTGAGAAGACATAATTGCTTTGTTAGTATGCTTGAAGTATTATTATTTCTATGTCAATATGAACTTTTGTCTTGAATCTTTCTAATCTGAATATTCATACCACAATTAAGAAGATTTACATTGAAATTATGCCAAGTAGCACTCCGCATCAAAAATTCTATTTTTATCATTTACCTACTCGAGGACGAGCAGGAATTAAGCTTGGGGATGCTTGATACGTCTCCAACGTATCTATAATTTTTGATTGCTCCATGCTATATTATCTACTGTTTTGGACTATATTGGGCTTTATTTTCCACTTTTATATTATTTTTGGGACTAACCTATTAACCGGAGGCCCAGCCCAGAATTGCTGTTTTTTTTGCCTATTTTAATGTTTCGGAGAAACATAATATCAAACGGAGTCCAAGCGGAATGAAACCTTCGGAAACGTGATTTTCTCATCAGATAAGATCCAGGAGACTTCGACCCTCCGTCAAGAAAGCCACGAGGCGTCCACGAGGGTGGAGGGCGCGCCCCCTGCCTCGTGGGCCCCTCGAAGCTCCACCGACGTACTCCTTCCTCCTATATATATCCACGTACCCCCAAACGATTGGGGACGGAGCCAAAAACCTAATTCCACCGCCGCAACTTTCTGTATCCACGAGATCCCATCTTGGGGCCTGTTCCGGAGCTCCGTCGGAGGGGGCATCGATCATGGAGGGCTTCTACATCATCATCCAAGCCCCTCCGATGAAGTGTGAGTAGTTTACTTCAGACCTACGGGTCCATAGTTAGTAGCTAGATGGCTTCTTCTCACTTTTTGGATCTCAATACAATGTTCTCCCCCTCTCTTGTGGAGATCTATTCGATGTAATCTTCTTTTTGCGGTGTGTTTGTTGAGACCGATGAATTGTGGGTTTATGATCAAGTCTATCTATGAATAATATTTGAATCTTCTCTGAATTCTTTTATGTATGATTGGTTATCTTTGCAAGTCTCTTCGAATTATCAGTTTGGTTTGGCCTACTAGATTGGTTTTTCTTGCCATGGGAGAAGTGCTTAGCTTTGGGTTCGATCTTGCGGTGTCCTTTCCCAGTGACAGTAGGGGCAGCAAGGCACGTATTGTATTGTTGCCATCGAGGATAACAAGATGGGGTTTTCATCATATTGCATGAGTTTATCCCTCTACATCATGTCATCTTGCTTAAGGCGTTACTCTGTTTCCATGAACTTAATACTCTAGATGCATGCTGGATAGCGGTCGATGAGTGGAGTAATAGTAGTAGATGCAGGCAGGAGTCGGTCTACTTGTCTCGGACGTGATGCCTATATACATGATCATGCCTAGATATTCCCATAATTATGCACTTTTCTATCAATTGCTCAACAGTAATTTGTTCACCCACCGTAGAATACTTATGCTCTTGAGAGAAGCCACTAGTGAAACCTATGGCCCCCGGGTCTCTTTCTCATCATATTAATCTCCATCACTTTATTATTGCTTTGCTTTTACTTTTTACTTTGCATCTTTATATCAAAAATACCAAAAATATTATTTATCATCTCTACCAGATCTCACTTTCGTAAGTGACCGTGAAGGGATTGACAACCCCTAAGCGCGTTGCTTGCGTTGAGCTATTGTTTTTGTGTAGGTACGAGGGACTCGCGCATAGCCTCCTACTGGATTGATACCTTGGTTCTCAAAAACTGAGGGAAATACTTATGCTACTTTGCTGCATCATCCTCTCCTCTTCGGGGAAATCCAACATAGTGCTCAAGAGGTAGCAGAGCCCAGATTTCGCGAAATGG